>NC_134550.1:42388531-42674431 GCF_025594145.1 Primulina tabacum | reverse complement strand
AGATGAAGGTGTTCGCCGTAGTGCTGTCTCTGGTAAAAAGGTATTGCTTCCCCGTAAACTCCCTGGATGTTCAGATTTTCATGACAAATAAAATGAACCCACTTGTGATTGTAAAGGACAAAATATTTGATTGAGAGGATAATTGAAGGATTGGTGAGAGTGATAAAAAATTGAAAGATACGGAAAGTAATATAATGTGAGAGATATATATAATCATATATATATATCATACCAAACACAATATATATATGATTCTCTTATATTAAAATCATATCAAACATACAAAATATATATATATATATAATATAAGGGAATAATTTTGTTTAGTGCATTGAAATAACCAAAAGGCCCCCATTATATGTGCCCGACGACCTTAATTATTAATAAAAGAGATATGTTGGTAATTCTACCTACTTCTTTTTAGAAAATAAATTACCATTATAGATTAAAAATTATTCTTATTATTTTTTATATATTTTCACAAGTAACATTTATGTAAAAATAAAACTAACTATATTTATTATCTTCAAATATAATTTAACCAATCATTTGTTACTATGATTGTAATTACAACCAGTTACAATTAAAATTTTTATTAAATGAATTGATAAATGCAATAAGAAATCAATTTTGTATTCCATTTTAACATTTTTATGTCAATTAAAGAATCAATTGTTTTTCTTTTTCTTTTTTAATTCTTTTACTCAGCCTCTCACCTTTTTTGAAACCCTTACTCCATTTTCTACTCCAAGCTCGACGTTAAGCTCCCCCATATATTATTATTTTTCTTATAAATCAAAATTTAATTTTAATATCCTCATTTAAATTTTCAATCTTCTTCTCCAATAACCTCTCATCTCTTTGTTCTCTTCATTAATCCCTAAATTCAATACTGACCGTTTCACATATTCGGTCAACCATGATAAACACCGGTATTTTGAAAATTTCTGTAATCCAATCATTTTGTCCCGCTGCCATGATTTGGGAGAATAAGTTTAGTTTAAAAAATAGTCTGTCCTCATCCACTTTATTGAGATGGGTAATATTGTAAGGCATAATTTGGTACATGGGATAATAGAGGGATTGATAAATAATCCTCCTTATCCCATGTTTGGTACTTTTTAAAAAGCCCATGATAATATCATGTGCCCTTGATAAATAATTTTTTAGAAGGATAAAATGTCCCTTCTATTAGGTGTGATAATTTTAATTTAATAATAAAATACACTACAAATGAATTAATTGCCCTCAATTTATAAATGATTTTTATAAATCTATGCCAGTAGTTAGAAATTAAAATCAAATAAATATTTTTATTTATTTTTATATATTATATAATATGATAATTATATAAATAAATTCGAGATAATTATATAAATCATTTTTATAAATATCAATAAAATTATTAGTATCACTCGATTAACCTTAAAAATTGATATTTGACTTGAATCACAAAATCAGGGGCTCAATTATCATATTATATAATATATAAAATTAGGTAAAAATAAATAAATCATGCAAACACTATCGTGGCATGAACAGATAAAAAATATGAACTCAAGCAACAACTTTGAAATTATAAAATTTATTATGATAAGGTTAATTTTGTCATTACAATCTAATATATAAATTTAATTATTATTAAAATCATACCAAACATTAAATATAATAGCCTACATTTTATTTATCATTAACTTATCCTTATATTATATATCACATGTCTATCTTATCATGTGTACCAAACTATGCCTAAGAATGCATATTTGCATGTTATGTTGTACAAAAATGATAGATAATCACATTGGTCGGTTGTGATAAAGTATCTGGAAAATATTGTCTACAGCGCGGGCTTCACACATGATTTTCGGGCTTTCATATAATACAATACTCCGACCAAACATTAGATAAGGCCTGATAATGTACCAATCATTCTGTTATTATTTAAACTAAACAGAGGCTTAAAGGTGTAAATTATGATAGTTCTTGGTTGTATTTTTTAAATTGATCAAATATGCTTATGTATGGAGGTAACACTTTCGCCTTTAGTTGGCATGATTCTTGTTTTATTGTACCTCCGCTGCTTACTGAAATTTTCATTTTGAATATGTGGAGTTCGAAAGTGAGCTGACGAAGCAATAGCTTTAGACATCTGAACATTGTGCGACCTATCGTAGTAAATTTGGAACAGTTAATGATTTGGTGCCACTGCTTTATTTTTTAAGATAATATGGTGAGAAATTTTCCATTTTAGAAAATCAAATAATAACGTTACTTGTTCCAAATATGAAATGGAGCATTTGATAAGGAATATGGAGCATTTTAATTATTCACATGATTCTCAGTAATTTTATCAACTTTTTTATTGAAAAAGATAGCATCCAGCTAAATGTAACTGGTTCAAACTGTAGGACTTCAGTTTAGACTATCAGAGTGGTTGTAATATTAAAATATATACATCTTGTTGAAAAATATATTTAAAATGTGAGTATTGAATATTTGAATGTTGAATATTTGAATGTTGAAAATAAGAGTTGTAAATATTGAAAATTAGTGTGTGATGATGTAGGTAATGATGTATTTTATTTTTGGATTATTTGTAAAGATTTCCTATAAATAGATCTCTCATTTGTGAAGAAAATTACAATTAAGTAGAGAGAAAAATATTATAAAGTGTGTAGTTTGGTAAATTTTGAGAGTTTGAGATTTTTACTTTTTACCATAAATTTTTACTTTTTCACAACACGTTATCAGCACGAAGCTCTAAAAGTCCTACATACTTTTCCAAGCTCCAAACAGAAGAAAAAGGTAACAAAAATAATTATATTTATTTTACTGTTATTTATTTATTGTGTATTTATTTAATATACAATATAATGTTATTATTAGAAATAATAAAAATAAATTTTTCATAAACTTGTTATAAATCCTGGGAGGATGTTAAGACGACATCCCACACTCCCGGTAAGGGATACGACAAGTATAAAAGCCTATAAGGTTTTAAACAAAATAAATTATGACACTCATTATAATATTATGATATGATATACATAATTATTTAAACATGTCTAATATTATATATCATATTATTATCATAAAATTATACAAATACATACCTTTATTTTTTTGTACCCCAACGGTGATAAATGGTAAACAACGGCTATTTTTTGCCCTATAAATATGATCTCACAAACACATTCCATCACTCCAACTTTCTCTTCTTCTCTAAAAATTATTCATCATCAAATTTTTCGAAGAAAAAAGAAGATGGCTTTCTCAAGGTTATTTTTAATTATTTTGGTTATCATACTCACGAGTCTTTTATTTATCGGAGAATATCCTCCTCGTGTGTTTTCTTTATTTTTACAAATACTTGTACTTGTTGTTTATCCGTTACTTTGTATTGCAATAATTATTAACTAATAAAATGCATCGTAATTTTTTAGTACCACCATGTCAAATTTAACAAAGCTCGAATTTGTTGCGCTCGACATCACGGGAAAGAATTATATGCCATGGACTCTAGATGTAGAAATGCATCTTGAGTCATTGGGTCTAAGCGAGACCATTAAAGAAAATGGCATATGCACGTCACAAGAAAAGGCAAGAGCCATGATATTTTTGCGTCGACATCTCGACGATGGATTGAAATGTGAATATCTGACTGAAAAAAATCCCATGGCTTTGTGGAAGGGATTAAAAGAAAGATTCGAACATATAAGAGAAGTTATACTTCCGACCGCCCGGGATGAATGGAATACATTGAGATTCCAAGACTTTAAAAAAGTCAGTGATTACAATTCGGCGATGTATAGAATAATCTCGCAATTAAAATTTTGTGGACATGAGGTCACAGAATCTGAGATGCTTGAAAAAACATTTTCCACGTTTCATGCATCAAATATTACTCTACAGCAACAATATAGAGTACGTGGATTCGCGAGATATTCTGAACTCATCGCCTGTCTTCTTGTGGCGGAAAAAAAACAACGAGCTATTAATGAGAAATCATCAGTCCCGACCCACTGGATCAACAGCATTTCCAGAAGTAAATGCTGTAAGTAAAAATGAATTTAAACCTGGAAACCAAAATCAAATTCAAAGACAAGGTTTTGGTCGAGGTCGAGGTCGAGGTCGTGGACGTGGACGTGGACGTGGAATTGGCCGTGGTCGTGGTCAAGGCCGTGGTTTTGAAAATAATCGAGATAGTTATTTTTATAACTCATCTCAAAGAACGTCCCAAACCATCCACAGAAAAGGCATCATGAGAATACAAGTGTTAATGAGAAGCACTCAAAAAGATATGAAAGTTCTTGTTACAGATGTGGTACTCCAGGACATTGGTCCAAAGTTTGTCGAGCCCCTGAGCACCTTTGTAAACTTTATAAAGAATCATTAAAGGGGAAAGAAAAGGAGACCAACTTCACTGAACGCAGTGACCGTTTGAGTGATGCAACTCATTTTGATGCTGGTGATTTTATGAATGATTTCTCTGGAAATGATCAATATGTTGGTGGGATAGAAATGAACAATATTGATGCTGCAGATTTTCTCAACGATTTCTCTGAAAATGAACAATATAATGGTAGAATATAAATGTACAATAATCTATTTTTCATGTATTCATAGAATAATGTTTTATTGTATAATTATGATTTGTGTTATATTTAAATATATATTGCAAGTAATTTATTTCATTGCATATTTTTTTGAAGTTCAAATATGGAAAATGCTATGAGCAAAGCTGAAGTTTGCATACCCGATAGTGGTACAACGCACACTATCCTCCGAGATAAAAGATATTTCTTGGAACTAAAACCAACAAAAACAACGGTGAATACAATATCAGGTCCTGTAGACTTGATTAAAGGATGTGGTAAAGCACAATTTTTGTTACCTAATGGTACAAAATTTTTGATCAATGATGCTTTATATTCACCACAAAAGAAATTTGTTGAGTTTTAATGATATATATTCCCATGGGTATGATACTCAAACAATGAATGAAGGGAATGAGAAATATATGTGTCTTATCACATATAAATCAGGAAAGAAATATGTGATTGAAAAACTACCAATGCTCCCTACTGGATTGCATTATACACATATAAGTCCCATTGAATCAAACATGGTAGTTGATAATTCTTCGATATTAACCAATTGGCATGATCGATTGGGACATCCTGGTTCAACAATGATGCGAAGAATTATAGAAAATACACATGGTCATCCACTGAAAGACCAGAAGATCTTTCAGAATAATAAGTTTCAATGTAAAGCATGTTCTCTTGGAAAACTTATTATAAGACCATCACCAGTCAAAATCCAAACTGAATCACCAATGTTTCTTGAACGTATTCAGGGTGATATTTGTGGACCAATCCATCCACCATGTGGACCATTCAGATACTTTATGGTATTGATTGATGCCTCCAGCAGATGGTCACATGTATGTTTATTATCAACTCGAAATGTTGCATTTGCAAGATTACTTGCTCAAATAATAAAATTGAGGAATCAATTTCCCGATTATACAATCAAGAAAATTAGACTTGATAATGCTGGTGAATTTACTTCCCAAACTTTCAATGATTATTGTATGTCTATGGGAATCATTGTTGAGCATCCTGTTGCTCATGTACATACACAGAATGGATTGGCTGAATCATTGATTAAACGTCTGCAAATGATTGCTAGACCAATGATAATGAAAACAAAGCTCCCTATTTCTATATGGGGACATGCAATTTTACACGCTGCTTCATTAATTCGCATCAGACCAAGTGCATATCATAAATACTCCCCATTGCAGCTTGCATTTGGTAAAGAACCAGACATTTCTCATCTGAGAATTTTTGGATGTATGGTGTATGTGCCTATTGCACCACCGCAACGAAAGAAAATGGGACCTCAAAGAAAGGTTGGAATTTATATCGGTTATGATAGTCCATCAATCATTCGATATATTGAACCTCAGACAGGCGACGTGTTCACAGCACGTTTTGCTGATTGTCATTTTAATGAGGAAATCTTCCCAATGTTAGGGGGAGAACAGAAACATACCGAAAAAGAAATTACATGGTATGTATCATCATTGTTATATCTGGATCCAAGAACAAAACAATGTGAAAAAGATGTACAACAAATTGTACACTTGCAAAGAATAGCAAATCAAATACCAGATGCATTTGCAGACACAAAAGGGGTAACTAAATCATATATACATGCTGCAAATGCCCCTGCTCGAATTGAAATTCCAAAGAAACAAATGGAAGATACTCATGATGTCATTAAACGCCTGAAGCGTGGAAGGCCAGTCGGTTCCAAGGATAAAAATCCTCGAAAAAGAAAATTCATAGAGAAACACGATGATCACAAAATAAAGAATGACGTTTCTGAAGAAACACATGATGATCACAAAATAGAGAATGGTGTTCCTGAAGAAACACATGATGATGAAAATGTTCTGTCAGAACCACAAACTGACGAGAATCATGAAATCTCTATCAATTATATTAATACTGGAAAAATATGGAACCGAAAAGATATAGATGAAATTGATGATATATTTTCTTATAATGTGGCAATCGACATCATAAATGATAACGAAGATCATGAACCAAAATCTTTTGGTGAATGTAAAAATCGGCAGGATTGGATAAAATGGAAAGATGCCATCCAGGTTGAATTAAATTCGCTAAATAAACGTAATGTTTTTGGACCTATAGTCCTTACACCTGAAGGTGTAAAACCTGTTGGATACAAATGGGTTTTTATTCGAAAGCGAAATGAGAAAAATGAAATAGTAAGATATAAAGCTCGACTTGTTGCACAAGGTTTTTCTCAAAGGCCTGGAATTGATTATGAAGAAACGTATTCTCCTGTGATGGATGCAATTACGTTTCGGTATTTGATTAGCTTGGCGGTATCTGAAAATTTAGAAATGCGTCTTATGGATGTTGTTACAGCTTACTTATATGGATCACTTGATAGTAATATATATATGAAAATCCCTGAAGGATTTAAGATGCCTGAAGCACAAAGTTCAAAACCCAGGGAATGTTATTCTGTGAAATTACAAAGATCATTATATGGGTTAAAGCAATCAGGTCGAATGTGGTATAATCGACTAAGTGATCACTTGATGAAAAAGGGATATGTAAATAATTCAATATGCCCTTGTGTTTTCATTAAGAAAACAACATCCGGATGCGTAATTATTGCTGTATATGTTGATGATTTAAACATCATTGGAACGAATAAAGAAATTCAAGAAGTTGTGTCATACTTGAAGGAAGAATTTGAAATGAAGGATCTTGGAAAAACCAAGTATTGTCTGGGTTTACAAATTGAACAAAAAGAATGTGGAATGTTTGTTCACCAGACAAATTATACAGAAAAGATCCTTAAACGTTTTAATATGGATAAAGCAAATCCTTTAAGTACTCCAATGGTTGTTAGATCATTAAACATAGAAAAGGATCCATTCCGTCCATGTGAAGATGATGAAGATATTCTTGGTCCAGAAGTACCATATCTAAGTGCCATCGGTGCCCTTATGTACCTTACAAATTGTACAAGGCCTGATATATCTTTTGCCGTGAATCTGTTGGCAAGATTTAGCACATATCCAACAAAGAGACACTGGAACGGAATTAAACATATATTCCGTTATCTACGAGGAACGACAGACTTGGGACTTTTGTATTCAAAAGATGCTAATCCAAGTATAATTGGTTATGCTGATGCTGGATACTTATCTGATCCACACAAGGCACGTTCCCAAACTGGATATGTATTTACTCGTGGAGGCACTGCAATATCTTGGCGTTCTCAGAAACAAACGCTCGTAACAACTTCATCAAATCATGCCGAGATTATTGCACTACATGAAGCAAGTCGTGAATGTGTGTGGTTAAAATCAATGACCCAACATATCCAAATTTCATGCGGATTATCATCTGATGAAAAGCCTGTGATACTATATGAAGATAATGCTGCATGTGTTGCTCAAATGAAAGAAGGATACATAAAAAGCGACAGAACTAAACATATTCCTCCTAAGTTCTTCGCATTCACCAAGGAGCTTGAGAAGAATAGATGTATTGATGTTCGTCACATTCAATCAAGTGAAAATTCATCAGATCTCTTCACAAAGGCGCTTCCTACGTCAATATTCAGAAAGCATATATATAATATTGGGATGCGCAATCTACGAAATTTGTGAAGAATTGTTCGTGTCAACATGAGGGGGAGTTTACGTGACTGCACTCTTTTTCCCTTACTATGGTTTTTATCCCAATGGGTTTTTCCTAGTAAGGTTTTTAACGAGGCAGTATAAAAACACGTAATGAAGACAATCATTATGATCATCATCACAAGGGGGAGTGTTGAAAAATATATTTAAAATGTGAGTATTGAATATTTGAATGTTGAATATTTGAATGTTGAAAATAAGAGTTGTAAATATTGAAAATTAGTGTGTGATGATGTAGGTAATGATGTATTTTATTTTTGGATTATTTGTAAAGATTTCCTATAAATAGATCTCTCATTTGTGAAGAAAATTACAATTAAGTAGAGAGAAAAATATTATAAAGTGTGTAGTTTGGTAAATTTTGAGAGTTTGAGATTTTTACTTTTTACCATAAATTTTTACTTTTTCACAACACATCTGTTTTTTTTAAAAAAAATCATTTATCATGATAAGAAATGCATTTTCCAGGATTGATTATTGACTGCATTATTGTGCTGAGAAAGTTGTTTAATACTAACGAGAGTTGATTATATGGAAGCAATCTGTTAATGCCTCCTATGAGTTTTTGCTGTGGCACAAAATTTTTAGCCCATACTTGTCCTGGTTGCTTCTGTGTTTGGATATGAATCCGTAATTGATGAATATTTACGGGCTATTTTTGCATCATAGTGGTTAACAAATATGTAGACTTCTGTTTCTTACAAAAAAAATGGAGGATCAATGAAGAGTCCTTTTAGATCACGAATAGTCAGTCAATTCAGTTGTGAACAAGCTGAGCATACTGAAGTAAGTTGATTATTGTATAGAAAAGTTTCTTGGTATAGTTTTGCTATTACAACCCATGTATCCACTTTTCAGTGAGAGCTGTCAATACTCGCTGCATTGCATATGTGCATGAATACGATCTATTGTCCCCTTTTGCAGATGTTATTGAAGCTTGAGAAAACAAAAGAGGACAAAGTGGCAGAAGGCAACCGAAATGAACTATTGAAATTCTTGAATGCTAGTTATGATTGATGTTCTGGTAACAGTACTTCTTTCGGCAACCATTGAAGGCAACATTTGAAGTTTTGTTGTTTGCGTAGTTTATGAGGTTGTACGTGTGGAAATGTTTGTGACGTTGGGTCCTAAAAATCTCCAGTTTATGTGCGTTTTTTGGAAATTTTTATGTGCGACAATACTTGTGTTTTATTGTTTGTTATTTGATAGCAGCAAGGAACGTGTTATTTTTGGTTTAAATTTTTGTGTAGTTTTGGATAACTTCAGATTTGTAATCGGGTATTTCTCTCTCAATCTCCCCCCGATCAAATGTATTGCCATTCTGGATTAACTAGATTCGTGGTAGAATATAATTATCATAAACCATTGTTTTATTTAACGTGTTTTCAATATGTTTTATGTGGAGTCTATATTTCCATTTAATTGTTTTCCTTTTATCGTGAATAGTGGTAGAAAGTAATCACATTCAATTAAGGAAGACCGAGTATTCTTGAGTAAATCCTTTTGGTTCTTTTAAATTTTAGTATTGTTCGTTTTGTTTTCACTAACCACCAGAGCATGCCGATATTAGTAGAAAGGTAAAACTGATATGTTCATATTGCGTTGATTTATTCGGCTTGGCTTGCTGAAAAATGAACTCTTTCTGCCAGCCATGAAAAAAGCTCACAACTAAGGGAGTTTGATGAGTTTGTTGGCTCCTGTCTTGGGATGTTCGTGTTTCTGCTACAAGAGCTTCAAAGGCCGTACCCATCTTTGTATTCCAATTTTAGCTTGTGGAATTTATGGCTCTACGGGGATATATAGTCATTCCCGCTTCAATAATGAATACTAGTCACTGAGGCACACGCGTTGCATGTGTCATGAATATATTGAGCTAATATATTAAACATTCATGATATTACAACAGCATGACATTGAAATATAATGTATTTGAATCATGAAAGGCAATGGATTCCAAAGCTTAAATAAATTTGTCAAAATAAATTTTTTTACCTTACATGATATATGTATTGATCATTAAAAATAATATTATTTTGAAGCTGCAATATCATCTCATGTGAAATATATGATAAACTTCAAAGTAAAAGAAGTTAACAAATAGTCAAATTATTTTTCAAAAAATATCATAACATCATTGAACTAAATGTATTGAATATAAAAACCTCAAATTTGTCTCATAAATTAAGCTAAAACAATTAAAAGTGTATTTGTCTTTAGACATTGTATGCATAAGTTACACGCTCCCAGTTCTATCTTAATATTGAAATATCATTTTATCGAATCACACCCAAGTACAACATAAATGTACAAAAAAAATAGAGCAATCTATTTAAGCGTGCTATGATAAAATTGACATGACATAACAAAATATAAATTACTGCAAAGATTTCACTAAATAAATGGAAAATAAAGTAGAAATTGACAAACTTCTTTTATTTGCTAAGAAAAACCAAAATATTGTAAGTATATTATTTCACAAAGATGAACAATACAAATTCTAGCAGTAGTGGTGGAATTAAATCATTTCCGGAAGACACATATTATGTTTTGATTAAGTTGAAATAGAAATCAACAATTTAAGTGGATATAAAAATGGAAATAATAAGTTTGTAAATCCATGCTAAGGTCAAGTTTATTATTGTAATACTAAGAATTTTAAAAACCTGCGGCGTTGGCTATTTATGGAGACTATATGGTTGGATTCATGCCTCCATCATCTGCTGTAGAGCCCAAAATCAGTACACGTAAAACCCATGTATTTATTTAATTGTTAAATCATTTATTTAAATTTAAAATGAATTTTTTGGGATGCATGACCTATTTAAATTGCATTATTTTAAATTATGTATGTTTATGTGATGCACGTTAAAATGTTTTCTCGAGTTTCATGTTTCAGGTGATTATTCGATGCGGGATCAAGAAAAAGAGACCGGTGACGATTTTGGCGATTGTAAACGTGGTATTTTATTTTAAATTAAGTTTGGGGCATTTTAAATGATTTACTTAGTTGTAGTATTTTTAAAAGCCTAATTCATTTATTTAGTGATTTTAGGATTTTAAAACTTTTAAATTTTAGCAAATGTATACTTTATTTCAAATTAGGGAACTTTGCTTAGTAGTGAGAATTTACATTTATGATTAGCATTTTAATTAGCATTTTATTAGCATTTATGATTAGCATTTTAATTAGCACTATTAATTACTAATTAAGCAACCCTTTCCCTTAATTATATTAAAACACACACACCTACACGTAAAACACACACACACAACTCTTTACACTCTAATTCAGATTTTTGAGAAAATAAACCTAGGGTTCTTCAACCTTGCATCAGCCGCCCCTCTCCTTCGATTTTTCCAGGAACTTTTCTTTAATTTCGTTGCAAGAAATTAGTGCCACGTTCGTCCCAGATCGTCTCTCGCTTCCTTCCCGTGTCGGAGTCGTCGTTTCGGTAACGTTATTTATCACAAGGCACGTATATACTATTTTTCCTGCGTCGATCATGTCATAGTATGTGTTGCGTTGTTTTATGCGTAAAAATCCATGTATGATGTGCAAGGTTTCAGAAACATGTTGGATCGATTTTGAAACGTTTTTAGATCTAAAATTTCGAAATTTACTGTTCTTTTGAAAACTGCGATTTTTCGATCGTGATTTTGAGAAAACTTTCAACATGAAAATTGTAGAACTTTTTGATACCTTCGATTTGAGATAAAATTCAAAATATTTAGATAAAAATTGAGTGAGTTATGATGATTTTCGTGGGACTGCTCAAACTGCGTTTTCTGAAAATTATGTTATTGATGTGTTCTTGAGATTTTTTTGTGGCAGGTTTTGTTGGGCATCGCGTTTAGGTATATCGAGAATGATGTTGGGATGTATGTTGGTATTTCGTTTCGTGTCTTTAGTGAAAGAGGATCGATTAAGGTGCCCGAATGCGCAACGGAACTTTCAAAAATTATTTTTCAAGGCAAAAAATCGAGCACCTCATTGACTAGTGTGTAGCAAATACAAAAACACGAAATGTCATACATAGGGTGTTTTAGAAAACTTTACCTATCAATCACAAATGATTGATTATGGCTCAAACTTAGTTTTAAATAACTAAGCTCTTGAATGGCAAGACAATCTTCAAGCTCTCCTTCCTTCAAAATTAGGCCCACTACTTGCAAGCTAGAACCCCTCTTATTTTGAACTAGAAAAATAAAAGGATTTTTCAAAGAGAAGTGTAGGATTTCCTCAACAACAATTGAAGGAAAAAATGAGGAGAATATTGTGCAATATTTCGGCCAAGGTGGAGTAGAGGAGAGAAGGGGAGAACTTTCTTGGTCCTTGAAAAAGTTAAAAAATTGCATGGCATGCTCATGCACCTTTATCACTTTTTCAAGGATCAAGAAAGTTCTCCCCTTCTCTCCTCTACTCCACCTTGGCCGAAATATTGCACAATATTCTCCTCATTTTTCACTTCAATTGTTGTTGAGGAAATCCTACACTTCTCTTTGAAAAATACTCTTATTTTTCTAGTGCAAAATAAGAGGGGTTCTAGCTTGTAAGTGGTGGGCCTAATTTTGAAGCAAGGAGAGCTTGAAGATTGTCTTGCCATTCAAGAGCTTAGTTATTTAAAACTAAGTTGGAGCCATCATCAATCCTTTGTGATTGATAGGTAAAATTTTCTAAAACACCCTATGTATGACATTTCGTATTTTTGTATTTGCTACACACTAGTACATGAGGTGCTCGATTTTTTGCCTTGAAAAACAATTTTTGAAACTTCCGTTGCGCATTCGGGCACCTTAATCGATCCTCTTTCAAGTGGTATCAGAGTTAAGGATACTATTTTGTGAAGCATATACATAATATTATATTGAGGACGATTTCTAACCGCATGATATGATTTTTTGCAACAAAAATCGAGGCCGTCGTGGGTTTTTTTTGGGCAGCAAGTTGCTGCCCATTTCGGGCAGCCCGGCCCCCCTTGTTTTTAAAATAATTTTTTTTAAGTTGGCCGGAATCCAGCGACGGAGCTCCGGCGACGGCGATGACGACTAGAATTTCCAAAAGTGTTTTGGAATATCAAAGTGTCATGGGCCTTGAAGTTGTTGGGCCATTAGATGACTAACATAATTTGTGAAATTTAAATGGGCCAAAATGTTTTTGATGAAAAATGATTTTTTGGGCCCTTAAGTTTAAATCCACAAAAGTTGTACATATTATCTCATGAAATAAATAATTGAAGTTGAACTTTAATTATTTATAGTAAATTGTGATTTACAAGAAATTCGGTTGTAAATAAATTAATTAGAAAGTAGACAAAGGAGTTTGTATACTTTGTTAATTTAGTTTATAATCGTGGCGGTTAGTGATTGGATCAAGATATATAATATTGGATCAATTAATTATTGTGATAATTAATTGATGGTGTATGATATGTGATATTATGCATGAAGGATGATCAAAAGCCCAAACCCAATTTTCTAGGTGTATGCTAGGATATTTTGTGTTGAATGATTGTAATAATTATCAAATTTAAAGTGGGCTTGGTTTATGGCCCGTTCCCACCCCCATGAGATGTATCCCTATTTGCCATGGATATTTATTTGTAAATATTAGTATAGTGGAAGATCAAAATTGGAAGATGGTGGTTTTGATGATTATGAAGATCGAAGACATGTAAATATTGAAGGCTAATGTAATAGTTGCATTTGCATCCCATGCATTTCCCGAGGATTAGACCTAGGCCCGTGTTTAGCTCACACGGGACATTAGTTTTGGGCAATTGATCATCCTTGTTTTGTTTACTATTTATAATATATACATGATATGTTATAAATAATGAGTATGTGCGTTATTATTATGATAATAACAAAGTTGCATGAATCCGGCAAACATACAATCAAACATGGCGAGCTTTTAAATAAAATTAATGATGAGATCTTTCAAAATTAAAAACCCTCATTTTGAATAAGATTCAAAATTAATATCAAGCCCGAAAAGGGGAATTATAAAGTTTTTTATAATTTCCATGTCTTCCATCGACAATGGGTGCATGATGAACGCTACCCGTGTTCGGCGCTCGGCTCATATTATTGGGGGGCACCGGACACCAGAAAGCTGTGACATCCATTGACATGGTGATGTGAACTACGTGGAAATCCCATGATTTCGGTTCATATTATTGAGGGAACTCATGGCGACCGTCAATTAAAGTTCAACATCGATGGATAAGGCTTGACACGTAAAGATGAACGACGTCATATTATTGGGTCCTAATCAAACGTGAGAAAAATATTTACGTAGAGGGTTGCATAGTGATGCAATTGGAAACTACCTTTTAGAAATTGTGATTGGCTGATATTATTCGGGATCATAATTTGCTAATTGGACCTTGCGTACCTACTGAGGAAAGGAGTTTCCCGTTTTCACTTGAGAGTAGTGAAATATGTCAAAACAGTGGGAGCGAAAATTTATAAAGTAAAAGTCCATACTTTATATCTTACTAAATATTTTAAAATATTCATTAACATTTATCTGTTTTACTTTTCAGTACAATTTTTGACAATGTCTTCGATTCACAATCCGCTATCTGCAATACTCGACAAACACGTATTAACTGGACCTAATTACCTCAACAGGCTAAGAAACTTAAAAATCGTTTTGAATTCGGAAAGGATAGCATATACACTGACTGAGTCGCTCCCTGTTGAGGCTCCGACTGACTACACTTCTGAGAAATTGCAGACTTACAAGGAATGGTGTGACCATGACTTGAAAGCCAGGTGTTATATGCATGCTTCTATGAATGATGAGCTGCAGAAGCGTTTTGAGGATGCAAAGAATGCTGCTGACATTCATTTGCATCTCAAGGAGCTCTTTGGTGAGCAAACTCGACCTCTTAGGCATGCTATCGTCAATGAGCTGATCACTTTACGCATGCGAGATGAGGCCTCGGTCCATGAGCATGGCCTAAAGATGATTGAGCTTGTGGATAAGCTTGGATCTTACATTTCCATCGGAGCTGACCACCGACGTGTTGCTCTTATTGCTGCCTAGCTCATTTGATCCTTTTGTGGTGAATTTCAACATGAATAAACTGGAGCCTACCCTTGAGGAGTTGGTGAATATGTTTGTTACGTTTGAAGCCACCATCAAGAAAGAGAAGTCGGTTCTTTATGTGGGCTCTTCATCTGGCACGAAGACTGGTCCACATGGGAAGAGAAAGAAGCGTTCTTTCCAACGTCCCAAGAAGAACGTGCCCTTGAAGAGGCAATCTCCGAGTCCCGTTGTGGCAGCTACACCAGTGAAGGCTGACAAGACTGCTGATATTTGTCATCACTGCAAGAAGCCTGGACATTGGAGGCGTAACTGCAGGGAATATCTTGCCCAGAAGAGTTTTGGAAACGGTATGTTCTATATTGAAGTAAACATTTCAATTAACTCTACTTCTTGGGTATTGGATACCGGCTGTGGCTCACATCTCTGTAATGATTTGCAGGTGATGGGAAGAAGTAGAAGGCTTAGAGAAGGTGAGACCTTCTTGAGGATGGGCAATGGAGCAAGAGTTGCTGCCAAGGCTGTAGAAGATGTTTACTTATTGTTGAACAATGATTTTAAGTTGATTTTGAGAGATGTTTTGTTTGTACCAGATTTGGTGAAAAACATTATTTCTATTTCTATGCTTGATAAAGATGGATTTTCTTGTTTATTTAGCAAAGGTGTTTGCAACATTTACAAGAATGAATGTTTAATTGGTACTGGAGAAATTGAAAACGATCTCTACACCTTAAAATTGAAAGATATTTCACTAAACAATGTGCAAGCAATAACAACAACAAACAAGAGAAAACAAGATACTCTAAATTCAGCACAATTGTGGCATGCTCGATTAGGACATATTTCCCTAAGAAGGATGAACAAGTTAGTGGGAGTAGGCATGTTTGATATGTCTGATATTAATGCTCTCACGACTTGTGAATCCTGTCTAAAAGGAAAGATGACCAAAATTCCCTTTCAAGGCCATGTGGAGCGAGCCAAAGGGTTATTGGATTTGATCCATACCGATGTGTGCGGTCCGCTTAGCATCACCACTAAGCATGGACATGCCTACTTCATCACCTTTACCGATGACTTTTCGAGGTATGGGTATGTGTATTTGATGAAATACAAGTATGAAGCCTTTGAAAGGTTCAAAGAATTCAGAAGTGA
Organism: Primulina tabacum; assembly: GCF_025594145.1. Taxonomy (NCBI): domain Eukaryota; kingdom Viridiplantae; phylum Streptophyta; class Magnoliopsida; order Lamiales; family Gesneriaceae; genus Primulina; species Primulina tabacum. Next base: position 42,657,974 of record NC_134550.1, on the reverse strand, counting down.
AGTAGAGAAACAGTTGGGACGAAGCATCAAGACACTTCGATCGGATCGAGGAGGTGAGTACTTGAGTGCCGAGTTCCAAGAGTATCTTAGGGAGAATGAGATTCTCTCGCAATGGATTCCGCCTGCTACACCACAGTTGAATGGTGTTTTGGAGCGTCGTAACCTGACTTTGATGGACATGGTTCGGTCTATGATGGGGTTCACAGAGTTGCCGCCATCCTTTTGGGGATATGCGCTTGAGACAGCGGCACTGTTGTTGAACAATGTCCCTTCAAAGGCAGTTGATAAGACACCATATGAGATATGGATGGGTAAGCCTCCCAAATATTCTTATCTTAGAATATGGGGGTGCCCTGCTTATGTGAAGCAGGTAGTGGGAGATAAATTGGATAGTCAATCCATTTTATATTACTTTGTGGGATATCCAAGGAATTCTGTTGGATATTATTTCTATTATCCCCAAGAAACAAAGGTGTTTGTTTCTAGGAATGCAACTTTTTTGGAAAAGGAATTTCTATTGGATAGAAAAGGGGAGATGATAGAACTCGAAGAGGTTCGAGAGACACCCACAATTATAGAACCCACACCCGTAGAGCCAAGATAGGAAATACAAGCTCCTAGAAGATATGAGAGAGTCTCGAGACCACCTATGAGGTATGGTCTGCTTCTTGAAGAGGGCCATGATGAGCCTAACCATGGATGTGATCCAAGGATCTTCAAGGAAGCGTTATCTGATGCCGATTCATCCAAGTGGCTTGAAGCAATGGAATCTGAGATGAATTCCATGCATTCGAACCAAGTGTGGAATCTCGTGGATCCACCTGTGGGAATTGTTCCCATAGGATGTAAATGGATTTATAAGAGGAAACTTGGGGCGGATGGGAATGTATTGACCTTCAAGATGCGATTGGTAGCAAAAGGATATACTCAAAGACAAGGAGTTGACTTTGAGGAAACCTTTTCTCCAGTTGCAAAGTTCAAGTCTATAAGGATATTGCTAGCCATAGCTGCATGGTATGACTATGAGATATGACAGATGGATGTCAAGACAGCCTTTCTTAATGGGGATATTAAGGAAGAGAATTACATGTCTCAACCTGAAGGGTTTACATATGTCGGAAGTGAGCATATGGTATGCAAACTTCAGAGATCTATTTATGTTCTAAAGCAGACATCTAGGATTTGGAACCTTAGATTCGATAGTACAATCAAAGAGTTTGGTTTTACTAAGAATCCTGAGGAACCCTGTGTGTATAAGAAGGTCAGTGGGAGTGCTATGACATTCCTGGTGCTTTATGTTGATGACATTCTACTCATTGAGAATGATGTAGGAATGTTGCAATCAACTAAAATATGGTTAGCGAGTAAGTTCTCAATGTAGGACTTGGGTGAAGCATCTTTTGTATTGGGAATACAGATCTATAGAGATAGATCAAGAAGATTGCTTGGTCTCACCCAGTCCACATACATTGATACCATTGTGAAGAGGTTCTCGATGGATGAGTCCAAGAGAGGACATCTACCAATGTGTCATGGCATGTCCCTATCCAAGTATATGTCTCCCAAGACTGATGCAGAGATAGCGGCGATGACACGCATTCCATATGCATCTGCGATTGGTAGCATCATGTATGGGATGATATCTACACGTCTTGACGTGGCTTTCGCACTAAGTGTAGTGAGTAGATATCAATCGAACCCTGGTCTTCCACATTGGAAAGCTGTGAAAGACATCCTCAAGTATTTGAGAAGGACCAATAAATTGTTCTTGGTCTATGGGGGTGGAGAACTGAAATTGGAAGGCTATACCGACTCTAGCTTCCAAAGCGATATCGATGATTCTAAGTTAACCTTTGGGTTCATATTCATGCTCAATGGTGCTGCTGTCTCTTGGAAGAGTTCCAAGCAAGACAGTACAACGGATTCCACCACTAAGGCATAATACATTGCTGCATCAGCTGCAGCAAAGGAGGCTGTTTGGATAAGGAATTTCGTCCAAGAGTTGGGCGTCATTCCTAATGGAGTTTCTCCTGTCCCGGTGTTTTGTGACAACACGGGAGCCATTGCTCAAGCAAATGACCCAAGGTCTCATCAGAAGTCCAAACATGTATTGAGAAAGTACCACATCCTCCGAGAGATTGTGGAAAGAGGAGAAGTCTCGATTGACAAAGTTGGCTTCGCAGATAATGTTGCTGATCCAGTAACTAAGCCTTTACCTGGACCATTATTTGAGAAACATCGCGAATCGATGGGTTTAAAGCATATGGGTAGTTGGCTCTCGTGCAATTGGGAGATTGTTAGAGTAGGTGCCCGTCGAGCCAAGTGTTGGCCAAGTGTTCACAATGAAACTCTATGTATAAACAATCTTTATTTTAATAATATTTTAAATTATTGTTTTGGCACTTCTTTATCTGTATACCCATGTTAGTTGCATAGATAAAGTCCTTAGAATATACAGTATTACAAATATGAGTTTCATGATACTCATCATATGAGCATCTCATATTCTTTAGTAATGAAAAAAGTTCCTCCAACCCTTCACCTCCCTAGCATACTTTTTAAGTGGGCTTGTAACATTTACAAAGCCCATGTACTTTATTTAAATGTCTCAAACACATTTGAGTCCATTTAAAACTTTACTTGATTTTACTCAAGCCCACTAGTTTAATAATTATTTCTAATTAGGCTCTATTAGGCCCAATGTTGTTTAATTAATCCAACACTTGAATTAATTTAAATATTTGGACTCTACTAGGCCCACTTGTGTTTATATAATTCAACACTTGAATTAATTTAATTTAGTCCATAATAATGTTTATGAAAATCACAATTTTCAAATACATTATTTGTTTGGCCAACTTTTAATATAGGAACACTTCCTCAAATTAAAAGTTACATTCTCCTTATAGAAGTCATACTTCTATTTTTATTTACGCTTATGAACTCCTTTATAAGCCGTTCAACACATTGAACTATTTTTCTTCTCAACGGCATCTAGAAAGCTAACACTTGTGTGGCCCTCAATGGTCATTGATACAACTAGCCGTGGGTTCAGATCTCCATGTGATTCGGACTAAACATGTCCTTATACGAGCATACCCCAATTACTCCATTCTTAATTATCAATTCCTTGATAACAAGAACGTTAGAACTCAACTCTAATTGTGATGCCCGGGGCCGAAGAGGGCGGGGGGTGATCGCCGGTGCCATCAGTTGCATGGACAATGAGCGGCTCCTGGCAGGCTTCTAGATGGAGGGAACATGAATGAACCGACCCACACGGGAATGAGAGGGATTCCGAGACTGTTCAATGTAATGGACTGTACTGTTGAAGAGGGCTTAAAAGATTTGATTTGTACTACTCATATAACGAAGGTGCATCTTCTTTTCGGTAGCTCATCACATAAGAACTCCAAAGTTAAACGTGCTTGATTTGGGGCAATTTTGGGATGGGTGACCTCCTGGGAAGTTTCCCAGGGTGCATGTGAGTGAGGACATAAGCACGTTGGAAAGACTTGTCTTGATACAGTGAGGACAGTCGTCGAATCTGGGGCGTTATAGTTGGTATCAGAGCCGACCTCTCTTAGTACGGTGTGGTTCGGGGACGAACCAAGCGGAAGCTGGTGGGCATCTGAGGCCCGGGGCCGAAGAAGGCGGGGGGTGATCGCCGGTGCCATTAGTTGCACGGGCAATGGGCGGCTCCTGGCAGGCTTCTAGGTGGAGGGAACATGAATGAACCGACCCACACGGGAATGAGAGGGATTCCGAGACTGTTCAATGTAATGGACTGTACAGTTGAAGAGGGCTTAAAAGATTTGATTTGTACTACTCATATCACGAAGGTGCATCTTCTTTTCGGAGAACCATTCAATTATGGTTAACGTACAGTACGGTCCCTTCAACTCATATATCCCGACCAATTCGACAACCATTGGTATATCGAGAGTTGTCAATGAATCGATACTATGTGTCATGTCGTAGTTGCATCGATGTTGTAATCTATGAAACCTCTTTCATAATTACCACCATACTCTGATCAGAGATTTCATACTACATATATATGTGATCACATAGGATATCCATACCCGAAGGTAAGCGGTGAATCCCCGACTACAATGCATCGACTCCTATATGTTTCGACAAAACACCCAACCTTTCCACCTGATGACCCCATGAGAGTCGGTAAACAAGTCAAAGTGCAATGCTAGCATATAGAGTCTCAATGTTGTACCGGGTCATAAGGACTAATGGTGTACAACCATAAACTAGGACGTTTCCACTCGATAAGTGAGAACCATTTGGAAAGTCCTTTATGGAGGGTTGTTCAGTGCACTCTACTAGGAGCAGCTATCTGCATGCTCGGACATCACAATGTCCCCTACCAATGAAACATGGTACTCACATCGTAGATACTAGTCTCGAACTCGAGCGGCCTATATCCTTCTTAGCGGCGGCTGAATCGATTAGGAACTGTTTACAATATACAATATTACAAATATGAGTTTCATGATACTCATCATATGAGCATCTCATATCCTTTCTACTATTTGTATATTCAAGGACTTTATCTATGCAACTAGCATGGGTATACAGATAAAGAAGTGCCAAAACAATAATTTCAAATATTATTAAAATAAAGATTGTTTATACATAGAGTTTCATTGTGAACACTCGGCCAACACTTGGCTCGACGGGCACCTACTCTAACATTTAGGCACTTGGTTTAGTTAGAAATCGTAGGAATTGATTTTGGTGTCAAATTTCGTGTTAATGAGTTGTATTGCGTTGTAAGTTGGACGTCGTTGTTTTGGAGTGTGTTGTTTGAGTTTGAATGAGTGTTCTAGCACTCTAGGACAGGTCTCGAGGTGTCGATTTATGGTTGGGATGATAGATTTAGGAGAAATAAGCCTTGAATACATGATTTTCTGTTGGTTTACTTTCACCGAGCCTACACGGACCCTTCGACGGACCCTGGCACGGGGTCCGTGCCCTTGTTTCTTCCGAAGTGTCTTATTACAGAGTCTACATGGACCCTTACACGGACCTAGGCACGGGGTCCGTGTCCTCACTTCTTTTTGAGTATGCTTTTACAGTACCTACACGGACCCGGACCCGGAGGGGTGCACGGGGTCCGTGTACTCCAGTCTTTGAGAAATATTTTAGGGATCGAATTGGGACTTTATGTCATGGTCCAGTACGACAATTAAACGAGGTTAAGCCCCGAGTAATCTAGAATGTCATAAGATATTTACTTGATTCAGTGGTGAGTACGAATACCTACGTCTAAGTTATGCAATTTAAGCGTTGAATTCATGTTAGTAGGTGCAGCAGTGGCCCCAAGCGAGATCCAACGAATCCCTCAACGCAAAGTAAGTATGTTTGACGTGCAAAGAAAATATTTCAAGTTTTTGATGTATTCTAAATGTCTTGTGACCAATTATGTATGGGATTGGAAAGCGGTAAAGCATGACTAGGGACCAATCCACCCTGTTAAAGCATGAACGGGTTTAGATCAGGATTGGAAAGCGTTAAAGCATGAACGGGGACCAATCTACCCCTTAAAGCATGAACGGGGATCTCATGTATGTGGCAGTAGATTTTTTCCTGTCAGCCCAGTATTGTGGTTTAGTCTGATCAGGCGATTTATGTTATGGGTCACTTGCTTTGAAACATGCCTCTACGCAAAATGATGAAGTTTATGTATATTCATGTATGTACAAGTATGCAAGCATGCTTAAGAAAAATTTCACATTATAGCACGTCTATGTATGTATGTAAGTTCAAGCTTTTATACGCACTTTCATGTTCAAATATATATGTAATATTTTGAAGTCGACTGTGGTTTTATTACGTATTACTTGCTACTTCCAGTTTAAATGTGTTGAGTCTTTAGACTCATTAGACTTGATCGATGCAGGTGAGGATGATTTCGAGGAGACGAGGGGTGGGGATCAAGGAGCAGGCTTGGACTGAGCAGGTGGCTAGACACGAGGACCGCCCAAGTTTTTAGTTTTTATGAAAATGTTCAAAAACTCTGATTTCGCGCTACTGGATATGAGATTTTAAACAACTAATTTTGTTAAACTTTATTTTAGATCTTTTGTTGCAACTATTTTTGGGACGTACAGTTTGTTTTATCGAATTTTGAAGGTTTGCCTTTTATTTAAGAAAATTTTAAATTTTTCCGCAAATATCAAGTAGTAAAAAGTACGGTACGTGACATCTGCGTTTTCCATGTATGAATCGTCAGGTTTAATTACATATGCATCGAGGATTCAAATATGTCAGATCTAATAAAGATGCAAATGTGCCAGAGAAAAGTTCATATTCTGAGATCGGAACTCGGCTAGATTTTGAAACATTTTAGTTTAATCTACCAACCAAAATGTAAATTTGTCTGTAAAGATTATAATAAAACAATATTTGAGAGGCCTTAAGAAAATGATTTAGTGACTCTGTTGACAATATGCGAGAGATAATATCATAAGACTGTGAAGCTCGTAATAAATACATTATCACCTGCAATATCAAAACAAACAAATGAATTTGATATGATTACTAATATAAAACAACATAACAAATCATAGACGATAAACTTATTTATTTTTAAAAACAAACCAGATGAAGATGAGGGCGAGTAGATTTCATCCATTGAATTGAGTATGACATTTCTACAAATAACTTGTCTGCAACCAGCATCCTTCAGGCTTTGAGAAAAAAACACAAAGTCAAAATCAACAAAAAAAATATTAAAATTAAACCAACAAACAGAAATTCATAAATAATCTGTTTTTCCATTAGACACTAACAAAGCACTTTTTTAAAATTGATTCAATAAATATTGAAATTGTGATATCCATACCAAAAATGTTTATTTGGGAGAAGTGATAAGATAGAGGATGAGAAATAGATAAACATGGATAGAGATAAAAGCACGGATAGAAAAAAGTTTTAAAGATAAATTTAATTTATTAGCATCCCCCAAATTCTAACATTGAAACATATAACATGTATTTAATGATTATTGTAAATATTTGTACATAATGTATTTTGAAAAAATTTACAATAAAGAGAGTTGACTTACTTACACTTTATCATTCTCTATTAGGTAGCAATACCTCTTTGAAAACCACGTTTCTTGTGAATACACCAAATTGACGCTCTAAATCCCCGTCTTTTACCAAAAATTTTGTAGAATTTTGTGAGACTCCTCTCGAAAGTGCCACATATAACTGACCGTGGCTGAACATATGATTACGCAAAAATAAGCCAATATTTGGGTTTGTTTGACCTTGTGATTTGTTTATTGTGAAAGCAAAACTAAGCCTTATGGGAAACTGTCGACGTGTCAACTCAAATGGTAATCTAGAATTATCTTCACGTTTCAAGGGCATTCTATGTATAAAGAATCTGGTACCCTTGTGAGGACCTGAGCATCTATAAAATTTCTACCAAGAATGCGACATATTAATCTTGTTCCATTGCATAGACCAAGTTCAAGCGCAACATTTCTCAAGAGCATGACAGGACTTCCTACTTTCAATATGATTTTATGTGGTGGCAAACCACTTGGACTAAGGGAATTCAAAAATTCTTCTTGAAAAAGGTTGTGATTGTCGTCTTCTACACTATCCCAAGAGGTATACTCTTTTTCCTCTCCAGGAAACTTGAGAATGAGCATTTGATTAATATTGTCCACATCAACATTTTTTGGTGTGATGATTGCTCTATCAACCATGTAGTTTACATCATTAACATGATTGATCATATTAGGAAAAACAGAATCAATCATCATATGAATTGATTGTTCACCTTCCCATGGTATGATAATTGAATCTGATAATTTTATGAAATCACGAGTTATAGTATGTTGCAATCCATCACCTACGCGCAAGAGAAATTGCAAAAACTCAATATGTTGAGCAGATCTCATATTTTGTTGAAGGTGTATTATCTTTACGCAATTCCAGAAGGTTGACCTTGAAATACTTGCAGCAATTTGTTCAGCCTTTGACCCTCGTTTAACAACCGGTAACATTTGTCGAAAATCGCCACCGAAAACCATTGTCTTTCTTCCAAATGCTATTTGATTTTCCATAATATCTTGGAAACTCTTACTGACAGATTCAAAAGCATAGCGATTTGCCATTGGAACCTCGTCCCATACTATAGCTGATGCACGCCTTATTAGATCTGCAAGTTCTGTCTGCTTTTTTATTTTGCCAAGTGTTGATGCGGTTGGTCTTAGTGGAATTTGAAAACGTGAATGTGCAATTCTTCCACTTGGCAACAATGTCGCAGCTATTCCAGATGTTGCTACCGCAATTATTATTTTACCCATTTTTCTTAAATGTGCCAACATTGAGCGGTATAAAAAGTCTTACCAGTAGGACCATCAATGAAGAAAAGTTTTGATTGGTTATGCATAATACTTTCTATGACGGTGTCAAACGCAATCCTCTGTTGAGCATTCAAACGTTCAATAGAACTCAGATCATCATCAGAAATATGATAAGAAAGCTCAACCTCAATAATTCTTGGTAGTGGTGCGTCTTTTAAAAACTCAGCACTTATTGATGACAAATCAAAATCATCAAGTTTCATTTTGTATTGATGCAACAACCTTCGTATCTCAAGCAATAACTTATTGATGATTAAGTTACTTGATGAAATTTCTCCGCCATAATCTTCACACATGCTAGGATGGAACTCATCCCAGAGTTCTCGAACTATTGTTGGTTGACAGAACACCAGTATGGATACAAACAACCTTCTCAATGAAGATGGCATTCTAACAGATCGTGCTTCTTGCAAACATTGTATTACATAATCATCCTGTTTGAGAAGTCCTCTCATTTGAGCAGACTCCTTAAATGTTGAATATGTTACCCCATTCATAGTCATCAGATCTTCGAAAGATGTCGGGCCTTTGACAAGATTTAAAAGGATACATAGATAAAACCTCTCACCTTCAGATGGCGACACAACATATACTCTTCCAACCACTTTATTGTTGCTTCTTCGACGAATCCATTTTCTTCCAGATTTTATCCATGTGTAATATTGTGGAAATTCTCGATATAAATACTTTCCAGTCAAGTCAGGATCACAATTTATTTTGAAAAATTCTGTAAGCATAGTATTCGAGTTGTCATCATCTGCAAGTAGATCACTTACGCATTGTTGGGGGTCAAAATAAATCAAATGTTGGTTTGGTCTATGTAGTTGTAACCTAATGACCGAAGGATACATCCTATTGAACTCAAATGAGAAAATTCGCCACAATGCTTCAGGCGCACAAATCCATCTTCTATCCACGTACTGTTGGATTTCATCACAATTTTGTTCATTTCGCAACTCTAGTGCGACCCGATCAGGACCTTTATGGATGTACTTGTATATGTACATGACACACTTAATCCCTCCACATACTTCAACGTTAATATGACAATCATATTTTAATAAAAGCCATGGATTGTACGGGACAACCCAACCATTATCAATGAAAACATCGTCATTGTTGGGAATTGATACTTGTCCACCATCACGTCTTCGATACAAAGGGTATGAATCATTTCCTCGAGATGTGTATTCCACAAATGGCTTTGGGAAGTTCTTCTTGCATTTACCATTTTCCATGCATGGACAATTAGGATTCATCGATCCACAGGGCCCATGTATCATATGGTGGACAACTGCTTTGTGTAGGTTTGGTTCTTCTATTTGTAAAGGTATTTCAGCACGCACAATTGTGTCAAAGTGGTAGGGAGTACACAACTTGTCATTATTTTCAAATATGACCAACATATGAACATGAGGAAGCCCTCTTTTCTGATACTCAATGACGTACGAATAAGAGAGAACCTTACCTAAAACCCCTCTATCCACAATGTCTTTCTTAAATTCCTCGAATTTTGACCGAAATATTCTTGTAATCAAATCTGGACGGTCTTCAGGCGATTGCCCAGGAAGTAGTTGATTTTTATCTCATTCCAATTCGAATTGCAAGTCATTGTAAGCATTATATCTGGTTTTCCATATGTTTGTACCAAAGTCATGACATCTTGATACCGTTGGTACATATCACGTGGGCTACCACCGAAAGATGATGGCAAAACGATTCTGGTACCAATATTTCCTGCATAATGTGTATGATAGATATGTATAAGATGTGAGTTGTAACATATAGTGTGGAAAATAATATTGAAATCATTAAGTTATCGTACAATATTCAAATCAGTAAGTTATCGTACCTGCATTATTTTCACCTCCATGTAAAAAATCTTGCAATCCTTGGTAAAGTTCTGAACATATATCACGTTGATTTGAACGTATCCATCGTAGTCTTTGTGTTTCAATCTTTACGTAATTGTCAACCACATATTGTTGAAGTAGACGACCTCCTCTAAGAATCAAAGATGGTGAATTTTCTCGTATCTGGCTAAGAACATAATTTACACTATATGAGAATTGATGTAAATATAAGTTTGAATTTTTTTTAATAAAAAAGATAAAGCATAAAGTTCAATGTTTTTTTCACTAACCTGTAGCATATACGCATAGTAATTTAAGAATGTTAATTGGGTACCACTGATATTTCGGTTATTTAAGTCCCAACCATATGGCAAAACGAGAGGATATTGTAAAGGATCATAATAGCCAACTACATCTTGAATGCTGATAAGATTTCCACTGATTCCTTGTATAGTAATATCTCGACTGCTCAAAGTTTCTTGACACTCGTTGTCAACAATGACGGCTGCAACTTGAGATGTTGTTGGTAAACTATATTGATGTTCATTAGGTTGTTGCTGCCTGATGATGAGCCTACAGTTATGTAGCGTACCGTACTTTTACCGTTCAAAACTTGCGGAAAAATTTAAAATTTTCTTAAACATAACATAACCTTCAAAGTTTGCCATAAAATATCTCAACCAAGTCCCCCATAAGACATGGTTGCTCAAAATAACTTCAATAAAATTTGCTCACAAAATGTTTGCTCAAAGTGTTTCCCTCAAACATGAAATCAGAGTAAATTAACATTTGCATAAAAACATAAACATTGCGGTCCTCGGGTTAGCCTCCCGCTCAGTCCAAGCCTGCCCCTTGGTCGCCACCTCCTGTCTCCTCATCAACATACTCACCTGCATCGATCAAGTCTAGTGAGTCTAAAGACTCAACACATATAAACTAAAAATAGCGAGTACTACATAATAAAACCGCATGCAACTTTAAAAATAGAACATACATACTTGAACTTGAATTTAACATGCTTGAAACTTGAACATCGTGAGCTTAACTTAGACGTGCCATCGACATGAGCTTTTCTTAAACATTCTCGTAACATAAACTTGAGCGTATAAAGCATAATTTTGCGTAGAGGCATGTTTCAAAGTAAGTGACCCATAACATAATAAGGCCTGATCAGACACACCACAATACTGGGCCGACAGGGACGTATCCACTGTCGCATACATAAGATCCCCGTTCATAAGTTTAACGAATGGATTGGTCCCTATTCATAAGTTTAACGCTTTCCAATCCCGATCTGAACCCGTTCATAAGTTTAACGGGGCGGAGTGGTCCTCGGCCACGTTCACCGACTTCCAAACCCATTCATACATTTGGTCACAAAGCAATTAGCATACCTCAAAACTTTAAAATGTTTTCTTTTGCACGTCATCATACTTACTTGGCGTTGAGGGATTCGTTGGACTTCGACTGGGGCCGTTGTTGCAACATACTAACATGAAATTGCATACTTAACTTGCATAACTTAGACGTAGAAATCCTACTTACTCTCAAGCTCAATCATTCCTTAGGACATTCTACAATTTCCCATGACACGGCCTTAATAACCCTTGCACTAAACCAAGACATCAAACCCCAAAGCAACCATCATATTTTTTTCAAAAACGTGAGTACACGGACCCCGGCCCCGGATCCGTGTATAGGTCCGTGTAGTGTCGGTGACCTGTGTGCGAAGGAAAGGTGAAGGCACGGACCCCGTGCCTGCCTCCGTGCAGGGGTCCGTGTCGACTCGCTAAAGCCATACTCTAAAAAAAAAGGGGACATAGACCCCGTGTCAAGGTCCGTCAAAGGGTCCGTGTACCTACGCAAGTTCGACACCAAAAAGAAAATAAAGGCACGGACCCCGTGTCAGGGTCCGTGTGCAGGTCCGTGTGTCCTCGATTTTTCTGCACCTGCGAGAAAGCTTATGCAATGTCTATTCACCCAATTTGACACTTAAAGGATGTGATTCAACACCTTAAGACTCTTCTTAGGACACCATAACATTGCACCAAAACTCGTACAAACACCTCAAAACACGACGTCCACTCTACTACCCAATGCAACACAAAATACGACAATTGACATCAAATCGATTTCCTACGACTTCCCACTAGTTCAAGTGCCTAACGACATGAAACGTAACCTAAAAAATACTCCAAACATCATTACCAATATATCTATACGCAGCAACAATCACCTGTCGATCTCCGACGAAGCCTGCAACACAAAAACTTCAAGAACACATCAATATTATAAAATTTCTGAAAACGCAGTTTGAGCAGTCCCACGAAAAACGCCATAACTCACTCAATTTTTGTCCAAAATTTCGAATTTTATATCAAATTGAAGGTATCGAAAAGCTCTACGTTTTTTGCGTTGAAAGTTTTCTCAAAATCTCGACCGAAAATTCGTAGTTTTAAGAAGAACAGTAAAAACGTGATTTAGATCTAAAAATTTTCCTTCAAAGTCGATCCAATCAATTAATCGCTCAAACTACGAACATTATACACATGATTTTACGCATAAAAACAACGCAACACATAATATGACATGATCGACGTAGCAAAAGAGAGATTATACGTGCCTTTTGATGATAAACTTTACCGAAATAGCGATACCGACGTGGGAATGGAGAGAGGCTTGATCCGGGACGAACGGGGCACTAAAATCCTCAAACAAAACACACGAAAAGTTGCTGGAAATCGAAGAGGGAAGGGGCGGCTGCTCTAGCTAGGATAACCCTAGGTTTTGCTCTCAAAATATTGAATGAAATGTGTATGTGTGTGTTGTGTGAAAAAAACGTGTAAATGTGTGTGTTAGTGGTGTGTGCGTGAGTTAATATAATAAATTAGGGAATTGATTTGCTTAGTTAGGAATTAATAATGCTAATTAAAATGCTAATCAAAATGCTAAAAAAAATGCTAATTAAAATGTTAATTTCTCACTACAAAGCAATGTCCCCTAATTTAAAATAACACACATTAAATGCTAATTTTAAAAGTTTCAAACTCTTAAATCACTAACAACTTAATAAATTAGTTAAAATGCCCCAACCTCAACTTAAAATAAAATACCACATTTAAAATCGCCAAAATCATCACCGGTCTCTTTTTTCCTCGATCCCGCCTCGAGTAATCGCCTGAAACATGAAACTCAAGGAAAACGTTTTAACGTGCATCATATAATAATTTAAAATAATGCAAATTCATAGATCATGAATTAAAACACAAATTAATGGAATAAACATGCATTAAAACCATTTAATAAAATACATGAGGAATTTAATAACTTGCACGCACGTGGTTCATGTGGAACTCAAATTTTCGGGACGTCACAATCTATCCCCCTTAATTTGAATTTCGTCCCCGAAATTCTCTTATCCTCGATAATCCAAAAGTTAGATTCTTAATTCTAGTATCCCAACGATCCACGCTACCGCTGCGCTACTCTGAATAAAATTAAGTCTTATGTTGTCCTTACGTCTCTTCAACCCAAATTAAATTGCCTACCAACAACCTCGTTTGCGAATCACAACTTAAAACGACTTATGGTAACTTAGTTTACTTTACTACGACCTCGAATTCTGACTTTTCTCGTCGTTCCCAATATTAAAAATGGAGGTTCAAACTTATCGTATCTCACCTTCTTTATACTATACCTGTAATGTCAACGACCTATTACATTAGCATTTATGCAGTTCAACTTAAGAACTCTTAGCACCAAAGGTTACTGATCAACTTCTATCCTCAGCAATACACTTAAAAGTTAAACCTTATCTTAACCCCATAATAATAATGGCCTACAATCCTTGAATCGGATCTTTCCTTACGACACCAAACTTACGTAACTTAGTTATTTACATGTACGTCCAAAATATAAAATTGTTGCCAACCTTTAATTTCGAGTAACAAAATCCATAAAACTCAATATACACAATGTTGATCTTCTACTTAAATAATAAAACCTTTCTAGCATCAATCACATGCTTAAAATATTTTCTTCACGATTACAGTATAGTTGAGGCCTAAGACACTTGGACCTTCCTCATTGGAACGAATGTTCCACTTAGGCGTATCCTCAATACTCAATTAATTCTAGTGTATAAAACTTAATAAGTTTCCTTTGTTAATGATGGACTAACTCTAATATATCAACTCCACTTATAACCCATAGAATTCTAGAATCCCCATATCAAGCTTTTAGATTTCTTACTCAATAAAAATCTTAATATTCATTCTTTGATAACTTATGTTGAACACCACTAATTCCCTTTTGTTTTTATTTCACCAAAAAATTCCGTATGAACAAATAACCCATAAATTTGACATTCAACTTTACACAACCCAAATAGTTTTGGATAACATAATTCCAACACACATATTCACTTATTCCCAAGTTTCTTAATAACTTACAAAAATTTCTCAAGACAAGAAGATGTCTACCTCAATTCTTACATGCGCATATCGATTAACCTAACCATCAAACATACCCAACTTTCTAGAAAAATTAACTTCTAGCAAAGGTATAGTCCTAACTGTTAAGATCAGGATTGAAACTTACGACACATCAAAATTAATTTCCCAAAAGTTTGCTAATTCAATGTCTAGTCATATAACTTAGCTAACCGATCAACTTTACCTTAAATCGTCATTACTTTGAATTCTTAATTTGCCACATCATTAATTCACATACGTTTAACTTTTCAGGCATAAGGTTGATCCATCCAACAATGTCCCTGATTACCATTCTTTATAACCTTATAACCCAAATGTTTCGAGGTTCTAAATATCTCTTCGAGCCTATATCATCGAAAATTTCGATCTTTTAAACCGTTCGATCTCACTTACTGATAACCTAGTCTCCAAATTTCTTAAAAATTACAACATTAATACTTAATTTCCTCGAAAATTATCGAATTTTTCCTCAATCTCGAAAATTCCACAATTACTCATAAGTCCTCGGCGTTCTCAATTTCATTTTATAGGTTTCCCGTATCATAAGGTTCAATAGCCTTAAGTTTAATAAACCCAAAAATTAATTTCCATAACCCGTCTTACATTTCTATAAATACTTAAAATCCCAAGTGTTCCTCAAAAGTTCGTATTTAATCCTCAAAAATTTCGGACTTTGCAATTTGGCCCTTAAAGTTCTCAAAATTTATATTTTTGGCCCTACAACTCTTCGAAATTTGCATTGTTGTTCCCAAAAAATTTTCGATTTAACCCCATTAACCTTAAAATTCTCGAACTCAAAATTAAATCCCAAAATTTGGTAAATTCGAAAATAATCCCTTAGAATTTTGTTTTGCACTTAGGTCCTTAAAATTCGCAATTCATGCAATTCAATCCTTAAATCTAACTAGATAGAGCATGCATCCTAAATAAATTTTACTTCTTTATACTTCCAAAGATCGTAGTAGTCTTTGAATCATTAATCCTTACATGAAATCCTCAAAAATTAACTAAACTAGCAACCTCGAACCATCTATATTTTCTTAGAAATCTACATGCCACAAAAGCATTCACAATTGTCAAGTTTAACTTATGACCCACAAGTAGAACATCGATATTACTAACCAAAAATCAATATGCTCAAATCATTAATAACAATTCGTATCCAATAGTCGAATTCTCAAGCATGTCCAATACCACAAAATCAGCATGCATGAAAGTCATATAATTTTACATTCATGTCGTAACATGCAATAAAACTTTAAAGATCCATTCTCAAATCATAACGACAGGCAAACCTGTACTCTAAAACATATGTCATGTAAACATACATGTAATAGAAATAAAACATGCACATGCTGAAATCATGACTTGATGCTTACTACTTAAAAGACTTTAAAACTTACGGACTTGAGGTGTGACTTCGTGAGCTTCTCGCAACTGGCAGTAGGCATAACCCTTTACAAGAACACCGCTCTGATACCAACTGTAGCATACCGTACTTTTACCATTCAAAATTTGCGGAAAAATTTAAAATTTTCTTAAACATAACATAACCTTCAAAGTTTGCCATAAAATATCTCAACCAAGTCCCCCATAAGACATGGTTGCTCAAAATAACTTCAATAAAATTTGCTCACAAAATGTTTGCTCAAAGTGTTTCCCTCAAAACATGAAATCAGAGTAAATTAACATTTGCATAAAAACATAAACATTGCGGTCCTCGGGTTAGCCTCCCGCTCAGTCCAAGCCTGCCCCTTGGTCGCCACCTCCTGTCTCCTCATCAACATACTCACCTGCATCGATTAAGTCTAGTGAGTCTAAAGACTCAACACATATAAACTAAAAATAGCGAGTACTACATAATAAAACCGCATGCAACTTTAAAAATAGAACATACATACTTGAACTTGAATTTAACATGCTTGAAACTTGAACATCGTGAGCTTAACTTAGACGTGCCATCGACATGAGCTTTTCTTAAACATTCTCGTAACATAAACTTGAGCGTATAAAGCATAATTTTGCGTAGAGGCATGTTTCAAAGTAAGTGACCCATAACATAATAAGGCCTGATCAGACACACCACAATACTGGGCCGACAGGGACGTATCCACTGTCGCATACATAAGATCCCCGTTCATAAGTTTAATGAATGGATTGGTCCCTATTCATAAGTTTAACGCTTTCCAATCCCGATCTGAACCCGTTCATAAGTTTAACGGGGCGGAGTGGTCCTCGGCCACGTTCACCGACTTCCAAACCCATTCATACATTTGGTCACAAAGCAATTAGCATACCTCAAAACTTTAAAATGTTTTCTTTTGCACGTCATCATACTTACTTGACGTTGAGGGATTCGTTGGACTTCGATTGGGGCCGTTGTTGCAACATACTAACATGAAATTGCGTACTTAACTTGCATAACTTAGACGTAGAAATCCTACTTACTCTCAAGCTCAATCATTCCTTAGGACATTCTACAATTTCCCATGACACGGCCTTGATAACCCTTGCAATAAACAAAGACATCAAACCCCAAAGCAACCATCATATTTTTCTCAAAAACGTGAGTACACGGACCCCGGCCCCGGATCCGTGTATAGGTCCGTGTAGGGTCGGTGACCTGTGTGCGAAGGAAAGGTGAAGGCACGGACCCTGTGCCTGCCTCCGTGTAGGGGTCCGTGTCGACTCGCTAAAGCCATACTCTGAAAAAAAGGGGACATGGACCCCGTGTCAAGGTCCGTCAAAGGGTCCGTGTACCTACGCAAGTTCGACACCAAAAAGAAAATAAAGGCACAGACCCCGTGTCAGGGTCCGTGTGCAGGTCCGTGTGTCCTCGATTTTTCTGCACCTGCAAGAAAACTTATGCAATATCTATTCACCCAATTTGACACTTAAAGGATGTGATTCAACACCTTAAGACTAACTCAGTTCAAAACCTGTTCTGATCAATACTCAAATCAAAACATAATCGGATCAATGCCAATCGACATATGATACCACAATACCATCTAAATCAATACCGAATCTGATCAATATCAATCAACTGATGTTTCGACGGCATAATAATACAATCTCGATAACCCCGTCAATTTCAACATCACAGATATAATACCAGAACTCATAATTAATATCGGTAGAAATCAGAATCTCAACGATGATATAAATCTGATATCGATTCTCAATCAAATCAACTCCAAAATTCATAACAATTACATAAACAGTTTGTTCTTCATTCTGACTTCAAATATACGATGTCTACTGTATCAGAAACACCATATATGATTCCTATTCAATTCTGACAACATCATAATTTCATATCATGTCTAAACGTAACAAAACTTACGTCCAGTTGTAGCTGTCGTCGCTAAGAACTCGGTACTGTACTCGGATTCAAAAACAGACGGACGGATTTCTCGCAACTCAAAATCTAATATCAAAATCTAATATCAAAATCTTGAAAATTCTCTGAAGTTTAGATTTTTCTTTCTTCTTTTCTGAGAATTAATGTTTGTTATATATATATATATATATATAACATATATTGCATGCCAAAGAAACGTGGCGACTCCTCAATCTGCATGTCTCGCGCATATGCGCGACTCCAAATGGCGCATATGCGCGTGACCTACTGGTCTCAATGCTCGGCTTCGCAACTACTGGCACATATGCGCGCCTCAATCCGGCGCATATGCGCCAAAGCTTCTGTTTCAAAACGTTGGCTATTGGACTGCTCGCGCATATGCGCGCCTTCCACCGCGCATGTGCGTCGAACTCTCTGGAGTTCTCCCTTGGCTTCTCGCATGGCTCGCGCATATGCGCGCACACTTTTCGCGCATATGCGCGAGACCTTCTGGTAACGCACAACCAGCACTTCACAATTCAAAATCCAATTCCAACGTGTCCCATCTATATCACATCAATTAATCAATAAATCATTTCAGATTAATCTCAGATTTCAGTAATTAAAATCTCGGGCCTTACACCGGGCACGGGATCCGTGTACTTCATATTTTGGGAAAAAAATTAGACTTCACATCAGGTTTTGTTTTGGGGTTCAAGATAATGGTTAGTACGATGATTAAAAGAGGTCAAGTCCCGAGGGAAATAGAATGTCATAAGCTACTTATTCACTTCGGTGCTGAGCTTGAGTACCTAAGTATAAGTTATGCAAGTTAAGTATTTCAAACTCATGTTAGTTTGTGCAGCAGCGGCCCCAAGAGAGATCCAACAAATCCCTCAACGCCAAGTAAGTATGTCGACGTGCAAAAGAAAATATTTCAAGTTTTTGAGGTATGCTAAATGTCTTGTGACCAATTATGTATGGGATTGGAAAGCGGTATAGCAAGACCAGGGACCAATCCACCCCGTTAAAGCATGAACGGGTTTAGATCAGGATTGGAAAGAATTAAAGCATGAACGGGGACCAATCCACCCCTTAAAGCATGAACGGGGATCTCATGTATGTGGCAGTGGATCTTCCCTGTCAGCCCAATACTGTGGTTTAGTCTGATCAGACGCATTTATGTATGGGTCACTTGCTCTGAAACATGCCTCTACGCAAAATGATGAAGTTTATGTATGTTCATGTATGTACAAGTATGCAAGCATGTTTAAGAAAAGTTTCACGTTATGACACGTCTATGTATGTATGTAACTTCAAGCTCTTGTACGCATGTTAAAGTTCCGGTATGTATGATCTATTTTAAAGTCGCATGTGATTTTATTACGTATTTCTCGTTACTCCCAGTGTATACGTGTTGAGTCTTTAGACTCACTAGACTTGATCGATGCAGGTGAGGATGCATTTGAGGAGACGGGAGGTGGGGACCAAGGAGCTGGCTTGGACTGAGCAGGAGGCTAGACCCGAGGACCGCCCAGTTTTTAAGAGTTTATGAACTGTCCAAAATACTCTGATTTTATGTTATCGATTATGAGTTTTAAATAAGTACTTTTATTAAACTTCATTTGGGATCTTTTGTTGCAACAATATTTGGGGATGAACAGTTTATTGTATCGAATTTTGAAGGTTCGCCTTTTATTTAAGAAATTTTTTAATTTTTCCACAAATTTTAAGTAGTAAAAATATGGTAAGTTACAACATTAAACCCCTTGATAGTTCTCGACAATCCCACAACAAAGTCCGTAGTAATATTTTCCAGTTTCCACTCAGGAATAGGAAGTGGCTTAAACTTTCCCGCTGGCCTCTGATGCTCTGCTTTAACTTGTTGACATGTCAAAGTTTCAGACACAAAACACAGGATGTCTCGTTTCATGCCCGACCACCAACATAACAATTGATGATCTTTGTCCATCTTCGTGCTTCCACGATGTATGGAATATGGTGTGTCATGAGCTTCCTTCATAATAAGCTCCCTCAAAGAGTCGTTACTAGGAACCCATAAACGATCTCGATAATGAACTATACCATACACTTTAGAATACAGTTTCTGGCCCTTGGCTTCATCTCTCACTCTCCACTTTTGCAATTGCTCATCAGTAAACTGTCCCTCACAAAATCTATCTCTCAAAGTCGACTGTACTGACTAGGTGGCAAGATTATGGGCCTCGCCCCAAGCATATACTGTAAGCTCAAACCGATGTTTCTCGGACTGCAGTGGTCTTTGAATTGATAATTGAGTAATAACTGCTGCCTTTCGACTCAATGCGTCTGCTACAACATTAGCTTTTCCCAGATGGTAGCTAATGTCACAGTCGTAGTCTTTTACCAACTCTAGCCATCTTCGATGTCTCATATTCAACTCTTTTTGGGTGAAGAAGTATTTCAAACCTTTATGGTTGGTGTAAATCTTGCACTTCTCCCCATATAAGTAATGTCTCCAAATCTTCAAGGCAAAAACTACCGCTGCAAGTTCAATATCATGAGTGGGGTAGTTTTTCTCGTGAACTTTCAAATGTGTCGACGCATAGGCTATAACTCGGTCATTTTAAATCAGAACTGCACCCAAAACCAGTTTCGAAGCGTCGGTATATAGAACATACTCTCCTTGCCCCCGATGGCATTGATAACACTGGCGCTGAAATCAGAGCTTTCTTCAACTTGTCAAAACTATCTTGGCACTCGGATCCCCATACAAACTTGGTATTCTTCTTTGTCAAGGCGGTCGTGGGTATTACAATAGATGAGAATTCTTGAATAAACTTTCGATAATAGCTAGCTAGTCCAAAGAAACTACGAATCTCGGTTACGCCCTTTGGTACTGGCCACTCTCTCACTGCCTCTACTTTCGGATCAACTTCGACTCCATAACTAGAAATGATATGGCCTAAGAATTCCACTCTATCAAGCCAAAACTCACACTTGCTGAACTACGCAAATAACTTCATATCTTCCAGTACTTGTAGTGCTGTCCACAAATGCCGACTATGATCCTCTTTATTCTTCGAATAGATCAAAATATCATCAATGAAGACTATGACGAATTGATCCAGAGACGGCTGAAATATGCGATTCGTGAGATCCATGAAGATCGCTGGCGCATTGGTCAACCCAAATGGCATGACCAAAAACTCGTAGTGCCCATATCTAGTCCTAAATGTTGTCTTATGAACATCAGACTCTTTTACTTTCAACTGATGGTAACCAGAACGAAGATCAATCTTCGAGAATATCGATACTCCTTGCAATTGATCAAATAAGTCTTCAATTATTGGTAGAGGATACTTATTTTTGATAGTGACTCTATCCAGCTCTCGACAATCAATACAGAGTCGCATACTACCATCCTTCTTCTTCACAAACAATACCGGTGCGCCCCACGGAGAATAAGTAGGGCGAATAAAACCCTTGTCTAGAAATTCTTCTATTTGATCTTTTAATTCTTTCATTTCAGCGGGTCCTAGACGATAAGGTGCTTTAGAAATGGTTACAGTGCCCGACATCGACTTAATGGAAAATTCCACCTCACGGTCAGGTGGAAATCCATAAACGTCCTCAGGAAAGACAATAGGAAAGTCTTTGAAGATCTCAACTGTTGGAACTTTTCAAGTTCGCATTCTTAATTTTGATGTTAACAAAACATGTTATTTTGTGTTACTAATGATTCACCTTAAGTGTGCAGAAGCTAGTATCAGTTTTTAGGAATCTAAATTCCAAACTGAAGACTCAACTGTTTGCACAAAAAAAATCAAGCGAACTGATATGTCAATTGAGAAGTTCAGCTGATCGTTCAGTTGATAAGTGGTTCAGCAGGAGAACCTCAGAAGCCTGGCCAGCCAAAGAAGTGTTCAACTGATGAAGAAGCCCAGCTGATCAGTTCAACTGAACGAGAGTGAAATCAGTCCAAGTGACGAGTCAAATGATTTCACCAGCCCAACTGAAGATCAGTTCACCTGACTAGTTCGGAGCATCAGTTTAGAATCTTTCAGTTGTAGATGAATACAAACTCATTCAGTGGATTCCAGCTATACACAAAGGTACAAAGTATTTGTCCAGTAAAAAGACAATAATGGACGTTGCATCAGATCATTAAAGACAAACGTTTCAGAAGGGCAGTCGAAAAGTCGAGACACAGATTCCAAGAAACGAATTCAAGATGCAACAAATACAATAAATGCGTCTCACTGTACGATCAGTTTTGCGCCTATATAAAAAAGAGATCAGTGAAGATGATTAAAAGAAGAAACCAACTCAACCCTAGAAAAAAAAGGGCACGCTAAATGCTTATCAGCTTTCAAGAAGCAAATCAGCCTAGAGGGACACTTCAAAGTGTTATCAGCTTAGTTTAGAAGCTCATTTCCCTCAGTGTGTGAGAACATCCTTGTTCTTTTCTCACACACATTCACTCTCACCACCTCTCAAATACAGTCTTGCACAAAGACGTTAAACTTGTGTATGTAGTCTTTGACACATAGACGACAAAGAAGTGTTGGCCAGAAGGTGCTGCCTCCAGTCTAGACTAGGAGTTCAGTTAGGCAGTGGGTAAGTTCTAAGCTGCGTGGGTTTGTACAAGTAGTTGTATAAATCAAAGTCTTCTAGTGGATCCTACCTGAGGTGGTAGAAGGGGTGACGTAGGTGCAGTTGAAGTCTCCGAACATCCATAAATATAACTTGTGTATTTAACTGATTAACTGTTGTTTTAAAACTGATTGGATCCGTTAGAGCATCCGTCGGTTCATTTCTTGTCATAACTGAACTGATATATGCGACAACTGATCCCCTGCTTTTCAGTTATTTATTTTACATAAGTTAAAATGTTTTCTAATTTAACAACGTTCTTCACGAAGGATTACTTCGAGTTTCTTCCGCTCAGTTCTTAACCAAACTCGATTTAATTCATCCGTGTTAACTTTCTTAGAACACGAGCTATTGCAGCTCATTGGAGAATATTGTGTATGAAGCATCTTCGAAGGTGCTAGCACACACGATCCTTCAATTGGTATCAGAGCGAGTTGTTCTAAGAAGAACATTTGAAGAAAACTGTAGAGCCCAAATTCAGTACACGTAAAACCCATGCCAACAATTAAATTGTTTATTTAAATTTAAATTGATTTTTAACGATGCATGATTTATTTAATTGCATTATTTTAAATTATTTATGTATATGTGATGCACGTTAAAATATTTTTTTTGAGTTTCATGTTTCAGACGATTATTCGATGCGTGATCGAGGTGAGGAGACCGACGACGATTTTTGGCGATCTTAAAATGTGGTATTTTATTTTAAGTTAGGATTTGGGCATTTTAAATGATTTATTAAGTTGTAGCATTTTTAAATCCTAATTTATTAATTAGGTGATTGTTAGGATTTTTTTAAAACTTGTAAAGATATAGTACTCATGCATTTTATTTTAAATTAAGGGATTTTATTAGAGATGAGTAGGGAGTTAGTATTTTAATTATCTTGTTAATTATGTAATTAAGAAATTTTTATTCTCCCTAATTACCTAAAACACACGCACACACACTTTCACACACACACTTTCACAGTTAAACACACACACACCCATTTCTTTGTGTTCATTTTATTTTTGAGAACAAAAACCTAGGGTTCTAAGTGTTATAGCAGCCGCCCCTTCCTCTTCAGTTTTTCTAGAAATTCTCTTCCACTTTTCTTCAATAAAATCAAGCCACAAATCAATCCGGATCAACCCTCGCACTCGTTCCGCTTCGATATCGTCGTTTCGGTAACTTTAAATATCAAAAGGCATGTATATTCTTTCGTTTATGCATCGATCTCGTCATAGTATATGTTCTTATGTTGATTATGTGTTAAAATTCATGTATGTTGTGCAAAGTTTGATCAAAAATTGGTTGGATCGATTTTGAAATGATTTTAGATATAAAAATTCGATTTCTGCCAAAATTCGGTCAACTTTTTGGAAAAACTTTCAACTTATAAAACATAGTCATTTTGATACCTTCGATTTGAATGTAAATTCGAAATTTTTGGACAAGAAACGAGTGAGATATGAATGTTTTTGTGGGATTGCTGAAACTGCAAATTTCTGAAAATGTGTTCTTGACGGCTTCTTGAAGTTTATTTGTTTGCAGGCTTCGTTGGGAACCGTCAGATGATCGCTGATGCGTTTAGGTACATGGAGTATAATGTTGGGATGAGTTTTGATGCTTCATTTCATGTTGATAGTCCTTGGGTGCACTAGAAGTCGTAAGAAGCATTTGATGTCAAAAATTTGAGTTTATGAGTTTTATTGCGTGGTGTGTGGTGCGTTGTTTCTGTGGTGACGTTTGGGATGTTTTTATGGAGTCGAATCAGTGCAATAGCATCCTAGGATGAGTCTCAATGTGTTGGTTCATGGTCCGTATGATCGAGTTAGGAGGATTAAGCCACAAGTGTATTGATTTCCGTTGGTTTACCGTTTTCGTAGGTACACAGGCCCGAAGCCAGACCCTGACACGGGGTCCGTGCCCTTTTTTCTTTCGGAGTGTGAAAATCCAGAGTCTACATGGACCTGGAGCCGGACCCTGACACGGGGTCCGTGCCTTTGTTAAATTCCTATGTTGAGTTTGTCGTGGTTTCCATTGCTTGGGAAATGATCACGCTTCATATAGAGATTGTTTTGGGGTTCGATGTCACGTTTTAGTACGATGATTAAGCGAGGTCAAGTCCCATTGGATTTGGAATGTCTTAAGGAAATTTGTCACTTTGGGTGTGAGCATGACTAATACGTCTAAGTTATGAAAGTTAAGTGCTTGAACTCATGTTAGTATGTGCAACAGTGGCCCCAAGCGAGATCTAGCGAATCCCTCAACGCAATGCAAGTATGTTCGACGTGCAAAATGGGAACATATTTTATTTTTGAGGTATGCAAAATGTCTTGTGACCAATTATGAACGGGTTTGGAAGTCGGTGAACGTGGCCGGTGACCTCTCCGCCCCGGTAAAGCATGATCGAGTTTAGATCAGGATTGGAAAGCGGTAAAGCATGACCAGGAACCAATCCACCTGATAAAACATGACCAGGGATCTCATGTATGTGGTAGTGGATCTTCCCTCCCAGCCCAGTACTGTGGTTTAGTCTGATCAGGCGCATTTATGTATGGTCACTTGCTTCGAAACATATCTCTACGCAAAATGATGAAGTTTATGCATGTTCATGTATGTATAATGCAATTATGTTTATGAAAAGTTTTACTATGATGTCACGTCTATGTTTATGTATTTAAGTTCAATTTAAGTATGTACGTTCTACTTTTAAGTTGCATGCGGTTTTATTATGTATTACTTGTATCTCCAGTTTATACATGTTGAGTCTTTAGACTCAATAGACTTGATCGATGTAGGTGAGGATGACTTTGAGGAGACGAGAGGTAGGGACCAATGAGCCGGCTTGGACTGCTCAGGAGGCTAAACCCGAGGACCGCCCATGTTTTAAGATTCTATGCATGAAATTTTTATTACTCTGATTTTCTTGAGATGTGTTTATGTTGATTAAACAAGTAGTTTTAGCAAACTTTATTCGTGATCTTTTTATTGCAATTATTTTTGGATGAACAATTTATTTTAAATAGGAATTTGAAGGTTTTTTTCTTATTTAAGAAATTTTTTAATTTTCCGCAAATTTTAAGTATGTTTAAAAGTATGATACATTATAAAAACTGGGTTTTAAAATTTGTTACTTAGAAATAGTGTTAAAAGCCATTTAAAAGTATTTTATACTATTTTCAAAACTATTTTAAAATGTTTATCTATCACTCATTGCGAAGGGTTGAGAGGATTGTTTCTGCAACTAATGTTGTCTCCACTTCTCTCGACTTCTAGCTTTGGGGCTTTAATCAGCCTGCAGGGCCCTGAGCTTCTTCTGTCAAGATGCACGGCTAAATTGTTCAATGAACAAGATTTCAGTTGCAAGCCTACCAGGTTAGCTGTTCTTCCGACGAAACTCATCCATGTTGGGATGTTGGTCGATTTTATCACTAATCTGAATTCCACTTGAGCCTAGTTAGAGTTTGCTCGACAAGTTGGGTAAGCACTGAGATCAAGTTCAAGGAAAATTAACTCGTTTCTCAAGCAAATTGAACTCACGATCGATGCAACATTTCAAGCAGTCAAGGCAACCAGTTGAATGACATATCCAGTTCTGTTACATAAACCTACTGATATCTCATGTTGTTTAAAATATGCTATTGTTGTTGCAATTTTCCTTTCAACTGATGTATGTACTCAAATATAAATACAAGGAAATTTATTTAAATAAACATCATGTTTATCCAGATGTGTTTCATTGTGACTTAATGGATATTTCCAGATTTCTTGTCTAAGTTTCTTGAATGATTATATCCTCTGAATGAATGATTAGATAAGTACTTTTCAAGTACGAGTTTTTATTCAATTTTTGAGGGGGAGTTTTTCTTTACCCTGAAACTGAAAAACTGTTTTTCAATCAGTTTTTAAAATTCAGTTGTAAAGGAGGAGCCTTCTTTTCTTCAACTGAAGGTGCTCTCTTAACCCTGTTCTTCAAAGAAGTTTCAATTCAGTTTTTGAGGTGGAGCTTTTCTTTTACCCTCAATTCTTAAATTGTTTTTCAAATCCGTCTTCAATTCAGTTCTTGAGCTTTAACGATGTTTAAATGGACTAACCCTTGAACTGAATATATTATTTTTTTACTGCTCAAGTTTTGTGATAATCAAAAAAGGGGAGATATTTGGAACTTTTGAAGTTCGCAATCTTAATTTTGATGTTAACAAAACTTGTTATTTTGTGTTACTAATGATTCACCTTAAGTGTGCAGAAGCTAGGATCAGTTTTGAGGAATCTAAATCGCAAATTGAAGACCTAACTGTTCGCACAAACTGAATCGAGAAAACTGATATGTCAATTGATCAGTTCAGTTGATCGTCCATGTTATAAGTGGTTCAGCAGAAGAACCTCAGAAGCTTGGCTAGCCGAAGGAGTGTTCAACTGATGAAGAAGCCCAGCTGATCAGTTCAACTGAACGAGAGTGAAATCAGTCCAACTGACGAGTCAACTAATTTCACCAGCCCAACTGAAGATCAGTTCAACTGACTAGTTCGGAGCGTCAGTTTAGAATCCTTCACTTGTAGATGAAGACAAACTCATTCAGTGGATTCCAGCTATAAACAAAGGTACAAAGTATTTGTCCAGTCAAAGGACAATAATGGACATTCCATCAGAGGATTAAAGAAAAACGTTATAGAAGGGCAGTCGAAAAGTCGAGACACAGAGTCCAAGAAACGAATTCAAGATGCAACAAATACAATAAATGAGTCTCACTGTACGATCAGTTTTGCGCCTATATAAAAGGAGATTAGTGAAGACGATTAAAAGAAGAGACCAACTCAACATTAGAAAAAAAAGGGCACGCTAAATGCTTATCAGCTTTCAAGAAGCAAATCAGCCCAGAGGAACACTTCAACGTGTTATCAGCTTAGTTTAGAAGCTCATTTCCCTCAGTGTGTGAGAACATCCTTGTTTAGTTCTCACATACACACTCTCACCACCTCTGAAATACAGTCTTGCACAAAGACGTTAAACTTGTGTATGTAGTCTTTGACACACAGACATTTAAGAAGTGTTGGCTGGAAGGTGCTGCCTTCAGTCTAGACTAGGAGTTCAGTTAGGCAGTGGGTAAGTCCTAAGCTAGGTGGGTTTGTACAAGTAGTTGTATAAATCAAAGTCTTCTAGTGGATCCTACCCGAGGTGGTAGAAGGGGTGACGTAGGAGCAGTTAAAGTCTCCGAACATCCATAAACATATCTTGTGTATTTAACTGATTAACTGCTGTTGTCAAACTTACTTGATCAGTTAGAGCATCCGCCGGTTCAGTTCTTGCCATAACTGAACTGATATATGCGACAACTGATCACCTGCTTTTCAGTTATTCAGTTTACATAAGTTAAAATGTTTTCTAATTTTACAGTCTTTTTCACGAAGGATTACTTCGAGTTTCTTCCGCTTGGTTCTTAACCAAACTCGATTTCATTCATCGATGTTAACTTTCTTAGAACACGAGCTATTGTAGTTGATTGGAGAATATTGTGTTTGAAGCATCTTCGAAGGTGCTAGCACACACGATCCTTCATCAACATCCTCTAACTTCTAATTGATAAGAGCATGTGCTGTAGTGACACATGCTAGAAAAACTTGGCATCCTTGTCTCATAAGTTTCCTCGCACACAGACAAGAGATAATGTGCAGCATTTGCTTGTTCCTTGCCATCTCAAAGATTGATGTCAAATTTAGGCATAGGGAGTACAATAAGATATGCTGGAAACACATCTTTATATAAACGATGCTCCAGATTTTTCACAATACTGGACGTGATCATTTGGTCATCGGAAGGAATAGAAACTTTGAAACCCAATCCCATATCCTCAGGAATAATACTCAGTCTCTTGACGAAAGTTTCAGATATGAAAGAATGTGTAGCTCCCGAATCTAACAGTGCATAGGTAGCTACACCTACAATAAATATCCTCCCTGCGACGAAAACGTCTTTCAAATATTTTCATGTTGAAACTTAAGGAATTTCTATCATTATTTTCCCAAGGTTATGTGAAGATTACGCGTTGAACCTTAGCATTTCATTTCCAATTTCTATAGTTTTTGAAGGATTGTGTGCTAGCACCTTTGAAGATGCTTCAAACACTATATTCTCCAATGAGCTGCAATAGCTCGTGTTCTAAGAATGTTAACACCGATGAATTAAATCGAGTTTGGTTTAAAACCAAGCGGAAGAACTCGAAGTAATCCTTCGTGAAGAAACCTGTTAAATTAAAAAATATTTTAACTTATGTAAACTGAACAACTGAAAAGCAAAGAATCAATTGTCGCATATGTCAGTTCAGTTATGGTAAAAATTGAATTGACAGATGCTCTAACTGATCAAGTCAGTTTAAAAACAACAGTTAATCAGTTAAGTACACAAGATATGTTTATGGATGTTCAGAGACTTCAACTGCTCCTACGTCACCCCTTCTACCACCTTGGGTAGGATCCAGTAAAAGACTTTGATTTATACAACTACTTGTACAAACCCAATCAACTTAGAACTTACACTACTACCTCAACTAAACTTCTAGCCTGGACTGAAGGCAACATCTTTCAGCCAACACTTGTTTAACGTTTGTGTATCAAAGACTACATACACAAGTTTAACGTCTTTGTGCTAGACAGTATTTGAGAATGATTGACAGTGTGTGTGTGTGTGGGAACTGAATAAGGAATACACTAGAAAGGTGTTCCCAGACACTGAGGGAAATGAGCTACTAAACTAAGCTGATAACACGTTGAAGTGTCCTTCTGGGCTGATTGCTTCTTGAAAGCTGATAAGTATTAAGCGTTCCCTTTTCTCACTTGACTTGATGTGTTTTTGATATGCTCTCTCTTCATGTTTTCCTTCTTTCATTGTTATTTTCGTCTCCACTTATAGGCGGGAAACTTATCATACAGTGAGACTCGATAATTGTATCCGTTGCAGCTTGAATTTGTTCCTAGGACTTTGTGTCTCGATTTTTCCGACAAGTCTCCAGGAATCTCTGGGCTTTAATCTTTGCTAAACGTCCATTAATTGTACTACTGATAGTACAGATAATTTACCTAGTGCACACAGCTGGATTCCATTGAATAAGATTGTCGTGTTCTCATACTGATTGATTCCTGACTGATGCTTTGAAATGGTCTTGAACTGGTCTGGTAAAATCAGTTGCCTCGTCAGCTTAACTGGTTACACTGGTTCAGTTGAACTGGTCAATTGGTTTTTCCATCAGTTGAGCACTTCATCAGCTGGCCGGGCTTCTGAAGGTCTCTTGCTCAGTTACCTAACAACTGATCAATCGGTGGAACTGTTATTTGATACATCAGTTGGACTGATTCAGCTTGGGCAATCAGTTGGCACTATAAGTTGGTGTTCTTGAAAGCTTCAGTTAGGTGACATAACTGATCAGTTCGGCTTTTGATCAGTTACAGTATCATGCGCACTACGATAAACCATTAGTAACAAAATAACAAGTTTTGTTAACATCAAAATCAAGATTGCAAACATGAAATGTTCAAACTGTTTCCATCATCATTTCTTAAGTCCAACTAAGGTAGGGCATGCAACCTAATTTTCACTAGGTTATTCTTGATCCCAAATCCAATTCTCATAACCAATTTAACATTTCATGCAATAAAAGCAATATAAAAATGTTAAATAACTAGGTTACTGGTAATGAGAGTCGTGTCTAGCTCCTCCTCAGCTTCTTTAGCATGCATAACATAAGCTCTTCCCACGGTTGGCACATTCTTCTTTGGGCAATCAGAAACTTTATGTCCTTCATCCTTGCATATGAAACATCTAAAAGATCCCCACATGCACTTGCCATAATGTAAGCGATTGCACTCTTTGCATGGTAGCCTCTCGGTAGGTTTTGATGCTCCAGGTTGTGGTGGCCTTGGTGGTCCTTGCCTCTTGACCTTGGGGCTTCTGCTGCCCTTGAGGTATAGGAGCTCCCATATATGGCTTCTTATTCGGCTGAGAGTTCTGCTGGTGTTGTTGTCTTTTGCACTGCATTTCAAAATCAATATCTTTCAATGATTGCTCGGCTTGAAATGCATAAGTAGTGGCAGCAACATAATCCAAGGGTCGTATCATCATCATGTCACGACGTATAGTAGGTCGTAGACCATCCAAAAAGTGTATAATCTTCTCAGCAGCATCCCTAGCAATGAGGGGCACAAAGTGATAGCCCCTATGAAACTTTCTCAGAAACTCAGTCACAGAAGTGTCTCCCTGACGAAGAGTCATAAATTCCCTCTTCAATCGTCATTGGACGTCAGCAGTAAAGTACTTCTCATAGAATATATTCTTGAATTTCTCCCAAGTAAGTGTGGCGAGATTAATATCATGTTCAACTCCTTCCCACCATAGAGAAGCATCATCTCGTAAGTTATAAGTTGCACATCTAGTGCGGTCGACATCTCCCATATTCAGATAGCGAAAATGCACCTCAAGTGCTCGAATCCAACCCTCAGTAGCAAATGGGTCAGTGGTGCCAGAAAATTCCTTCGGCCCTAGTCTCTGGAACTGATCATAGATTTTGTGTTGTGGCCTAGGAGCCTGCTGAAACTACTGCTCAAAGAAACAAGCCATGCACTCTAGTGAACGAGTAGCAGCATCACCGTTAGGAGGTGGGGGTGCATTCACATGACGATCCTCAACATGCTCGGCTTGCCCATCGGCAATAGGTGCGCGTCTAGGAGGCATAATATCTGAACGTTTTCCAAATTCTAACGTAACCAACTTGCATTTAAATCTAAGTTCTCTAATCATACAGCATATATTATTCTCTTTTTAGCAACTTTAAGCATATAAAACATGTATTCTCAAAAAGCTATTAAACATGTGACGTAAACATATAGTTCATGTAATCATGTAGGTATTATAAAAATCATATAAGACAATTAAAATTACAGATTGAAGCTTAACGAATGAGCTTACCGGCACTTACGGTGGCACAACCGTTTATAGGAACATTGTTCTGATACCAGCTGAAACGTCTACTGCTCGTTTTGCTTAAAACGTACTAGATATATTTTTTTTTCTATCCTACTAGATTCGGCCTACACATATATATACTTAAAATATTTTTAAAATAACTTTGCACTATTTTAAAATAAAACATCCAATCATATTTGAAAATCCAATGGAAATAGTTCAAAACATAAAATCGTCAAACGATGCCAATCCTAACTTAGCAATATATCAAAATAAAGCTAAATCTAACAACCTCTCACAAACCACTCAAAATCAAAATAAGAATCGTAAAATCTTTAACATAAACTTTAAATCATAAATGCGGATAAACTAGCTCTGGTCCTCTGGTTATGTGCACCTTCAGTCCAGTAAGATCAACCATCAAGACCTTCAATAACATCAATATCATGCTCACTACATCAATCACATATAGTGAGTCTAATGACTCTGCAAATCATAATCTTGATAATAAATAATATGTATACAATCACATATAACAATGAAAACACTTTTACTTAAAATAGCATTTAATAATCATGCATAAACATAAACATTTTCCATATCATCATAAACATATTCATCTTTTTCATATATGTATACGTTTTCCTTTCGTTGAATTCAGATCGTTAATTGTAACTTTCGTATTAGCTGAAGGTTGATGGATTCATCTATGCATTACCACACTACTGGGCGACGGGGACATCAGCGACACTCTCACCCGTCAACTGAGCTTTGGCATTACATATCATCGTATCATCATATTCATATCATCGTATTAGTCACAATTACTTCACTTCCTTCAACATTTCATATTTTCATCACTTTATAAAATTTAAACATGCATAAATCATTTTTCTTTTAAATCAAGTAAGCAACATATCTTTTAACATTAACGTTCTATCATACAATTCCATAAACATTTAAAATAAACATTTTAACATATATTACAGCATTCATGACACTGCCATGACGTTTACTATTTTTCAAATGTAAAATGATTGTTTTACCCCTAGAAGTAAAATTCCTCAATTTTGAATTTTGCTTACTTCATTTGACTCTAGACCATCCCAAATAATTATTTAAGCTTAAATTAAATTTCTCAAATTTTTTATTTAGCTTAAATTTTAGGCTTTCTAATTATTCTTTAATTATTAATTCGCGGAGCGTTTAATTCCCAAATTAATTCAAACTTTAATATAAAATTCCCAATTTTTAACATAAACTTTTTATATTGAAATTACCCTCGTGAACCATGATTCAACCCCCGTTGAACCACATTCGAACCCTTAGCCATACAAAACCTATAAACAAAACCCTAAACCAAAACCCTTGAGCCAACTCTCAGTTTCATCGAGCCTAGCCCGAGCCACCTTGAGCCAACTCCTGACCAGACCTTCCATGGACCATACTGAGCCCAGTGGACCCCTAGGACTTAGCCCTAACCCGTGCCGAAGACCCTTGCACAAGACAAGTGTTGCGCGAACCTAGTAGCAACCAACTAGGACTCTTTGAAACCCAGTTAAGACCCTTACCCTCGACCCAACATCGAGCCCAGCCCCTCATGTACCCTCTAAGGACCCTAACCGACCAAGCTTGGATGCCTGACCCCAACCACGAGCCCTCCCTACACGTCGCCGCTTCTCGGATGGCTTTAGGAAGAGTCCTAGTTCGCTTGGACTCTTCCCTAGCCGACTAGCTTGAGTCCTAGCCACGTTAGGACTCCTTTACAGACCCAACCATGTCCCAGCTCAGCCCTAGTCAAGTCCAGGTCGAGCCATGCACCGTGATTCCCCTTACTCGATCACTTAACATCAAAACATACGATAATGCTTCCAGCTTGTTCTAGTTCATGTGGCTTCCATACCGTGCATCCTAGGACCCTTAAACTTGTGTAAAAACGTCCCTCCTTGAACCCTTAACCATGGAATGCCCTTCACGCCAATATAAAACATGTTTTGGGACAAAAATCATACAATAATCACATGGTTATGCATAAAAACAAAAATAATGAAAAGGGATTCATGTTTTTCATTAAAACAATATTCAAACACATATTAGGGTGTGATAGATGAGAAAAGAAAGAATTATGGCGTGCCTTTCGTATATTACGCATGAAAATACGTTGACGCTGCGAAGAACGGCGACGAGAACCCCTGGCTGAATTTTCCTTAAGAAAAACCGATGCTTTTCCCATTGAAAAATCGTGTGTGTCATGTTTTTGAGGGGTGCTAGGAGTCTTCTGTGTGTTGGAGAGATGGGGCGTGAGTTTAAGAAAATAATGGGTAGGGTTTAGGCTTTAAATATTTGATCAATAGTAAGTGTGCAAGCCTAGGCCCATTAGCATGGTAAAATGGGCCCAATAAGCCCATTAGTGCATTTAAAAAAATTATTTCGTTTAGGAAAATTCGTGAAATTATTAACAGAGTTGTCAAAAAGTTCATATTTTCGTTGAAAATCGAATACCGATAAAAATTACGTCTCGGCATATAAAATCACCTCAAAACTCCTTATTTTCGAAAATAACAAAAAGCATCAACATTATTTTAAATAATTTAAAACAAATATTCAATAAAAATATTATTCATTTTTCAGCCCTCGGTCTTCGTTCCTCGATCGCATCTCGAATAACCTTTAAAAATATAGTTTAATGTATTCAAGTAGAAATCTACTTTAAAACCATACAGACATATCAAACATAATCAATTTAAGCAATTAAAATCATTTAATTAGCTATTTTCCATTTTTCCTAGATTTGCATGCAGTTGGATTATGTCGTCTTATTTCTGGACCTTACAATGAAAAAGTCTGCAGCATCATAAATGAACTGACTGCACTTGGAAAAGTGTATTCAAACAAAGAAGTCGTGCTGAAGGTTGTCAAAGGTCTTCCCAAGGAGTGGGATGTTAAGACCATGACCATGAGAGAATCAAAGGACCTGAATAAGGTCGAACTACACGATTTATTTGCTGATCTAAAGGCCTATGAGTTTGAGTTGCAAACAAGAGAAGAATAACTTTCTACACCAGCAGCTACAACTGCTCTTAGTTCTATCAAACTGGAACCAACTGGTTCAGTTGAGAAAAATACGGATTAGTTAAGTAATGACGCAATGTCATTATTTTTCAAAAAATTTAGAAGATTCATGAGAAGAAATCAAGGTTCTTTCCAAAGACAATATCAGAGGAATAACGCTAAAGAAGAACCAAATACTTGCTACAACTGTGGCAAAACTGGATACTTTATGGCTGATTGTCCTAAGCCAAAGAAGGATAGTCGATGCTCAGCTGAAATGGGAAAGAAATCATTTGAGCATATGAGAAGAGCTAAGGATGATAAGAAATCATTCAGAAAGGACACAAAGTTCTTCTAGCCGAGGAAAGTAAATCCAAATGGGCAGAAACTGACAGCGATGAATCAGAAACTGAGGGCTCTATAAGCTCCAGTGATGACGAAGAAGTTAAATGTCTAATGGCTAATGACACAGAACTGGAATCAACCAGTGAACTTGTATTCGATTTCAGTTCAACTGACTTTACACGTGAAGAACTTATTTCTACATTACATGACATGGTCAATGAGTATCACAAGCTTGCTCTCTCATTTGAGAAGGTCAAAGCAAAGAAAACTTATCTCAGCGACAATAAAATTGAAACTGATGAATCAGTTAAACTGTTGAGTCTTAAACGGGAGATTGCTGAGCTGAATGCTGAAAGAACCAAGAATCAATCTACAATCCAGCAGCTAACGCTTGAGAATTCAAAGCAAACTGAGCTTATTCAGGCATGTAATAAATCAGCAGTTGCACTAGCAGAAATGCAGGATATGCAAAAATTAGTTACCGATAAAACTGGTTTAGGTTTTAGCAGCCAAGATGAACCTTCTACTAGTGATACAAAGCCAGAACTGAAAATGTGCAAAGGGAAAAATATTCACTTTGTCAAATCAGTTGTTGTACAAGAATAACCTGAGCCGAGTAAACCAGTTGAACAGCTATTGAAAATAAGAATAAGGCTAAAAGGTATGGAATTGGTTATAGCCCTAAGAGTTCAACTGACTCGCGAAGCTGGTCACCTAAAAGGTTCAACTATAAATACTAGAACTACCCAAATGGCTATTCCAATTACTATAACTGTAAACTAGTTCAGAAAAGATATCGACTGAACAACCAGTTGAACAAGGCTAAAGCACATATGTTTCATCTGCACACAACACAACAAGCACACACAAGCCGGGAAAAACCATTTGGAACAAAGCAACTGGAAAGTCAATTAGACTGATCCAAGTCTGGGTTTTTAAAGGACTAATCAGTTTAAGACCCAAATAGATATGAGTACCAAAATTATTTATTTTGTGTGATTGTAGGTGACAGGTACACAAGCCAAAAAATCAATTTGGTATCTGGACAGTGGTTGCTCGCGACATATGACATGGAATGCGAATTTTCTATCCCAGCTGATCAAATACACTGGTCCAAACATCAGTTTTGGAGACAACTCTAAAGGTAAAAGTGTGGGTAACGGTAAGCTTATCCATAATAACTTTATTATTAAAGATGTTTTACTAGTTGAGAATTTGAAGTATAACTTGATTAGCATTAGTCAGTTATGTGACAACAATTTCTCAGTTCAGTTCAACAAACACACTTGCACAGTTAAAGACTCAACTGATGAGATCATTTTAACTTGCAATCATTGTGAAAATACTTACAAAGTCTGTTGGACTGATCAACCTAATGCACCAGTATGTTTTGTAGCTTCAAAATCTTCTAAAAACTAGTTGTGGCATATAAGGTTGAACCACTTAAATTTTAAGTCTATTGCTCATCTGAGTAACCATGACCTTGTAATTGGTCTGCCTAAGATCGATTTTTCAAAAGATAAAATTTGTTCAGTATTCCAGTTTGGTAAACAAGTAAGATCTTCATTTAACAACAAGGGTAGTAAATCTTAATCTAGATGCTTAGAATTGCTGCATATGGATCTTTTTGGTCCTATACCAGTTATGGGTTTAGGGGGAATGAAATACACCTTTGTAGTCGTTGATGATTTTTCAAGATTTACTTAGGTTATCTTTCTTAAATCAAAAGACCAAACTGCTGCACAACTGATTAAGCTTTTCAAAAGATTATTAAATGAAAAATCAGCTGGAATTACAGAATAAGATCTAATCAAGGGATTGAATTCATCAATCAAAATCTTTCACAATTTTTAGAAAATACTGGGATCAAGCATGAGCTCTCAGCAGCAAGAACTCCTCAGCAAAATGGTGTAGCTGAGAGAAGAAATCGAATCCTTAAAGAAGCAGCTAGAACAATGCTTGCTGATTCGGGTATTTCTCAGAGGTTTTGGGCAGAAGCATTAAACAATACATGTTACACTCAGAACAGATCAATGATTAACAAAAATCATTTCAAAATGTCATATGAGATTTCGCATGGACATAAAAGTGTGGTATCTTACTTCATAATATTCGACTGCAGATGTTTTATTCACGATAATGGCAAAAATCATTTGAAATCATTTGATGCAAAATCTGCAGAAGGAATATTGCTGGTTTATTCATCAGTTAGTAAAGCTTATAGAGTATTTAATAAATGCACTTTGAATGTAGAAGAGTCAATTCATGTTGTATTTGATGAATATGTACTAACTGATAAGCCAAATGATCCAGTTGAGCTCGTTGATTGCTTTACAGATATAAGTTTGGAGGATGATAGTGAAGAAGAAGTTCATATCAATCGAAATATCCTTCAAACACTTAAACCAGAGATACTAGATCAATCAGTTGAACAAGAAATTGTTCCTGATCATCAGTTGGTGGAGCAAAATGATGAAATTCAATTACCAACTGAAGCAGCAGCAACTAAAACAAAAGAAAACGTTCAATTACCAACTGAGCCAGTTGCTGAAGTCGATCCAACCAATGCTGAATACAGATGGAAGAAATCACATCCACCAGAATTGGTGATAGGTAATCCATCTGATCCAGTAAGAACACGGAATCAAATGAGTAATTTATTTATTCATTCAGCTTTTGTTTCCCAACTAGAACCAAAGAAAACTGATGAAGCTCTTGCTGACTCTAACTTGATAAATGTTATGCAAGAAGAGGTAAATTAGTTTACCCATAACAATGTCTGAAACTTAGTTCCAAGACCTACTTCTAAAACCATTATAGGTACAAAGTGGGTCTACACGAACAAACTGAACGAAGAAGGTTCAGTTGTGCGCAACAAAACAAGGATTGTAGCACAAGGATATAGGCAAGAAGAAGAGATAGATTACGACGAGACATATGAACCAGTTGCACGACTGGAAGCAATCAGAATATTCCTTGCTTATGCCTCATTCAAAACTTCAAAGTCTGCCAAATGGATGTCAAGAGTGCATTTCTAAATGATCAGTTGCATGAAGAAGTATATGTTGAACAACCACCGGTTTTGTTAATCACTTTCTTCCTGAACATGTTTATCATTTGAAAAAAGCTCTATATGATCTTAAACAAGCTCCAAGAGCTTGGTATGAAACACTTTCAAAATTTCTAACTGATCATGATTTTACCGTTGGATCAGTTGATAAGTCTCTGTTTAGATTTTCAAAGAATTATCATATTTTACTTGTGCAAATATATGTTGATGATATTATTTTTGAGTCAACTAACCCCAACATTTATTGAGAAATTTGCCAAGTTAATGCAAGAAATATTTGAGATGAGTACGATGGGCGAACTGACGTTCTTTCTCGGTCTACAAGTGAAGCAACTGGAAACTGGTACTTATATCAATCAGACCAAATACACGAATGAACTGATTAAGAAATTTGGCATGGAGACATGCTCAGCTGCAAGTACTCCCATGAGCTCATCGATTAAAATAGATAAAGATGAAGGAGGAATATCAG
This sequence comes from Primulina tabacum, assembly GCF_025594145.1. Lineage (NCBI taxonomy): Eukaryota > Viridiplantae > Streptophyta > Magnoliopsida > Lamiales > Gesneriaceae > Primulina > Primulina tabacum. The sequence continues at coordinate 42,619,371 of NC_134550.1, read as the reverse complement.
TTGAGACGACACTCTACAGAGGTTTAATAGGTTATTTGTTATACCTAACTGCTTGTCATCCTGATATTGTATTTGATGTTTGTATGTGTGCTAGATTTCAGGTAGATCCTAAACAATCGCATTTTCAGCTGCCAAACGCATATTGAAATATCTTAAAGGCATACAAAATGTGGGCTTATGTTATGCTAAGGACTCATCTTTCAATTTAGTTGGCTATTTAGATGCAGATTATGCAGGATGTAAGCTTGATCGTAAAAGCACCAGTGGCTCATGTCAGTTTCTAGGAGACAGACTGATATCTTGGTTCAGCAAGAAGCAAACATCCATAGCAACTTCCACAACTGAAGCAGAATATCTAGCTGCCGGAAGCTTCTGCGCTCAACTGTTCTGGATTCAGCAACAACAGAAAGACTATGGAGTCATTGCAAAAGAATCACCAATATTTTGTGATTATACAAGCACAATTGCGATTGAATATAATCCAGTTCTTCACTCCAGGACAAAACACATTGACATGAGACATCACTTCATCATAGACCATGCTCTAAAGAAAGCAATCAGGCTGGAGTACATACCAAGTGATCAACAAGCAGCTGACATCTTCACCAAGCCATTACCCGAGACTAAGTTTTCTATTTTTCGCAATATTCGTGGTTTAATTGATTTATCTTAATTATATTGTTTCTAGTCAATTAATATTGTTAGTCAGTTGTTATCAGTGAAGTTGCATTGTTATGTCAGTTTGAGGTGTCAGTTATTAGTTGTTTAACTGTCACTAAATATCTTTTAAGTTAGTATCAGTTAGTATGCAGAAAGTAAATAGCAATGAATCGGAATAGCAATTTTATTGATAATATATTTCTCTCATTACACGATTCAGTTCTCTTTCAATGGTGTCTAGCCAAAGGAACATCCAACTAGACATCTCATTGCAGGCAATTCTTTCGTAGCCTTATGATATAACAATTTTTTCCAGCACCATCTGCTCCTTCCTAAGCATCAAATAGTAAAGAATTTCATCAGTTACAAGGTCTGAAGTGTGAATGACATCGAGACGCTTCTTATATTTGATCTCAATTGCCTTCTGTTTATCAGTAGCAACTAATCTATCTTGCTGGATGGTCTGGAAGTCATGTATCTTAGTCCAGGTGGACATGACTCTTTCAAAGACATAATCTTCAATGTCCCTTTTCCAACTCTTCACGCATGGAAGTCTTTCTGCAGGATTAGGATTGTTGGAATTGTCTGGTTTATCCATCTATGCTTAATGGTTATTATGTGTATCTAATGAAGATTGATCTTATTTATAGATAGAATTTAACTGAAGAAACAAAAGAAGACAAAGAGACATCAGTTAAAAGAACGCAATTGATTTATCCAAACTGTGATTCTCTTACTCTTTTTTACTTATATGCACTTATTTAGGGGGAATGTCGATTCTAAATGGTTAACTGATAAGACAATCTTCAGTTGGTCTTCAATTGGACTGATTCAGTTTTCAACTAATCACTTAGTTATTTATCCAACTGATCTTATCGAATAGGTTAGCTGATTATTCGATAAGTATTCCATATTAAGTGACGTGACTATTAAAATTACGCATTTAATTTATGTCATTCATTGAATAGTAATATGAAACGTGGTCCCACGTAATCTATTAGACTTCTATTCACGTTTTCATCGCACATACACACATTTTTATTAAAATTTATCTTGGACTGACACGTGTCCAAAAATTTGAACAGTCACAAACATATGTAATTGTGCCGCCTCAATTCAGTTTCTTCACGACCATTTCAATTTCCGGATCTTATCACACACACAAAGTTCTTTCTTCTTCGCAAATATTCAATAATAAAATGGCAAGTCAAGTTCCGGCCTACATAGCAATGCTATGGCAATTGATTTCGACTCCGTCCTCTCTGTTAAGGACGAAGCCGTTCAAAGTATCTTTCTAAAGCTGGAAGTAGTTGGTTTGAGGAAGAAATTGGGACATCTACTCAAGAAATCTATTCCAAAGAAATTCAGGATTTCTATAGCAACATCTTTCTCTCAGCTGAAGGGAAGATTACAACTACTGTCAACAAGAAGTTGCTGACTATTGTTGAAGAAACATTTAGCTCCATCTTCAAACTAGCGTCTAATGGCCTTTCTCAATACTCTGACGTGAAAGCCGCCGATGCGGAGGAGATGCTCAAACTTTTATTTGCTGATGGGAGGAAGATAAAAGTTTCTGATCCCAAGAAAGAGCTAAAATATGAATATCAATTGTTGGCAGATATAGTGGCAAAAGGTATTCTATCCAAAGCGGGTTCTTTTGCTGCCCTCACTCTCGAGAAATTTCAGATAATGGCTGCTCTGGTAAGTGGACGCAAGCTGAACTTGTCAATCATATTGTTCAACATTTTGAAGAACATGGTTCAATCGTCAAAATAGTCCAAAGCTTTGCTATGCCGATCAGCTTTAATCTGAAGAACAGAGGTTTCGTGGATGACTCTTCTGAGAAGTCATCCAAATACAAAGTCTTCACTGATAAGAATGTTCAGCCACCAAAGATGAAGTTGGACCATATCTCCTGAGCAGTTTGTCGAAGTCAAGAAGGAGATTGGGATGCAGGAAGCTCCCAAACCCTGCAATAATACCAAGGCCTTGGCTCAGAAAAAAACAATCAAAAGGAAACTGATTTTCAGTGAGACTGAATCGGAGAAAACTCCATCTCCGAAAATTATGAAGAAGCCAATGACCCAGAAAACAAAAAAAGTAGCTGCTTTGGAAACCATCCCTGCTGACAGGTTGAGGCAAACTGGAGCTGAACAGCCTATCAGTGAAATATCAATCATGGCAGTTCAAGTTGCATCCTCAACTGAACATCAGTTATCGCCTCCAATTGGTCCCTCAAAGAAGACTATCACCGAATCTGGTTAAACAGAAACAAGTTGGAGTCAAAGCACCACTGATCACTATCACCGGCCTATCTGCACTGCCTTTTGCCAGACCAAAGGGAGTGGCGATAAGAGAGAAAGTGGATGCAACTGTTTCAAAGCTGAGCATTTCTCATGCCCTCACTGACCCGAAAGGTAAGGGCAAGATGATTGAAGAGCCCAAACCAACCAACCCGATTCAAACTCATATTGATTTAATATGGGAAGAGGTAAATGATTTTTCTGAATCGAAGTTGAAAACATATAATGAATGAGTCAGATTTAGGACCGAAGTGTTTGCCAAGGGATTGCAGAAGAAATCAGTTTTGAACAAATTCATCGCCTTTGAAACTATATTCCTGAGGGTTGTCAAAGACTCTAGAATTGTTCAAGCACTGGAGAAAATGAATTATTTTTTTGATCTTATGTGTGCCAAGAATCTGGCTCAAGTGATAGCTCAGCTACGCAAGAACTATGATCCTCTTAGTCGAACTGCCTTCAATGACAAAGCAGTTTATGACCAGTTGGACATGGATCTAATATCTTTGCAGATGAAGATCAAAAGTTGGGAAATGGATCAAAAGTTGACTATTCCAACAAACTCCCAAAGTTCCTCCTCAGAAGAGCAGGATGAACCATCAACTCATCAGCCATAGCCATCTCAGGAAGCATTTTCTGAACAAACTGAGCAAGTAACTGATCCTTCTTCAAAGGATGCTCAACCATCATCTTCTGCTCCGGTAGGTCTTCAACTCTATACCTATGCTGAGTTGTCATTAGAAAATATTGATGAAGTGATACAGTCAGTTGCCGATGACATCCAGCTGAATGTGATAACTGAAGAATCAGTTGAAGACCCAAGCACATCTGAACAACCAGCCTCAGAGCCAACAATATCAGCAGTTGAAACAACAGTTCAGTCGCCTGCCACGACTGAACTAGTAATACAAGCTGAAACTAAAGTGGCTCAGTTGCAATCAGAACCAACTAAAGAGCCAACTGCCGTATCAGTTTCAAAACCAACTGAAGATCCAACCATCTCAACTGTAGTTCAGATTCCCACTTCCTCTCAAGAACCGCAACAGAAAATAGTTGAAGAAATTGTTTCATAAATGGTTGAGACTGGATCAGAAAATAGGGCCTCGGTAATTTTTAATGATGCATACCAGGAGCAAGAACCGGAATCATTTGAAGCTCTGTCTCCTCAGATACCAATGGCTACTGAAACTATGATAAAAGACATTCAGTCCAACCTTCATGATCTGATTTCATCTATTTCTGATATTAAGTCAACCCAATTGATGCACACATTAAAGATGGACTCTATGAAGGAGAATACAGTGAAGAACTTACACCAGGTTACAAAGAATATAACTTCCTTATTTCTCAAACTAGATCAATTGAAGAAAGACCGAGTGAGAGTTTAAGCACATTTTCAGACTCAAGACATATTTAAAAATCGCATTGAATTGCTGAAAACAATAGTGACAAAGAGAATATATCTGATGCAAGAACAATTATTATTTACTATATCTAATGTCACCTCGGAAGTCAGTGCATTATCCAGCAAGTTTGATGGGTTTGACAAAAAGGGGGAAGAGGAAAAAGAACAGCAGCAGCTATCTAAGAAAAGACCAAGTCAACCAACTGATAAGAGAGAAAAGAAATGAATAAGCCCAGATCAGTTAGAAGACAGTCTTTATATCCAGTTGAGAATTTTTGGCAGATTTTCTGTACGGTCTAAAATTAAGACGACGTAATTCAACTGCATGCAAATCTAGGAAATATAAAAAATGGCTAATTAATTGATTTTAATTGCTTAATTGATTATGTAACATTCATGATTATTTGTTAAATTGGATTTTATTGTCAATTGGCATAAAACTGTATTTTTAAGGGTTATTCGATTTGCAATCGAGGAACGAAAACCGATGGCTTAAAATGTAAAATGTTTTATTAAATAATTGTTTTGAGTTATTTAAAATATGAACGATGCATTTTCATATTTTTGAAAAAAAGGATTTTTAGGTGAATTTCTACATCGTGACGTAATTTTTATCGGTGTTGGTTTTACAACACAAAATACGAACTTACGGGCAACCCGGCTATATTTTCACAATATTATTTTTAAAAAATTATTTTTAATATTCTAATTAATTACTAATGGGCCTAATTACCCTCCTTAGTGGGCCTAAGCCTTGTTAGTGAGTTAATTAGTATTTAATATATTAAATCACCCCAAACCCCCCCATAGAACACGCCACTTCCTTGTGCAATCCAAACTCCTTCCTCTCAAATTCACACAGTACACACATCATATTTTCAAGGAAAAATTCGAAAAGCTTCAAGGGTTTCAAGCCAAGGTCCCGTCGTCACCGTTTTTCGCAATCATCAACGTATATTCGTGCGTAAGAAACAAAAAGGCATGCATATTTCTTTCCTTCAAAACATCATCACAACATAATAAGTTTTCTGTATGAATTTTGTGGAAAAACAAGTATCACTTTGAATTATTTTCGGTTTATGGCATATGTCAAACTTTTGGCTTGTATTTTTCCTTCAAAATCATGTTTTGTATGTATTAAAGGGCTGCCATGATTTAGGTTATGATCAAGCATTGTTTTACATTGGTTTAGAGTCCTAGAAAATCACCAAAAATTGCTGCACATACGAAACATGCAAGAGGGAACCACTTCCTGTATTAAGATAACTTGTGGGCTCGGCTATGGTCATGGAGGCTCGGCTTGGTCTTGGCTTGGGGCCAGGGTTAGCCAAGTTCATGGGTGAGTCAAGGGTAGGGTTATAGCCATGCTAGGACTCGAGTTAAGTGGGCTAGGAGGAGTCTTAGCCAACAAAGACTCCTAACTGAGAGTCTTCAAGGCATGCATAGGGTTCAGGGGCTTGCGCAGGGGAGAGGGCTCGGTCTGAGCTAGGGTGACTCGATGGGGTCCTAGGTTAGTGCTTGAGAGGATGGTTCAGGGGCTGAGCACGCTGGTCAGGTCCTAGGGGCGAATCAGGGGTCCTATGTCTACTAGGAGTCTCGTCCGAATGCATGTGTTGGTTGTGTGCTTTCGGCTTCGAGCTAGGGGGCTGGTCCGTGGGTTCCATGGGTCCAGGAGGGTGTCTTAAGGGGTTGGTCAGGGTTTGGTCCAGCATGGCTGAGGGTGGCTCGAGGAAATCGGGACATGGCTCGGGTTTGAAATATATAGGTCAAGCTAGGTTTTCTTTTTGGAAATAAAATCGAAACATGGCTAACGGGGGTCGAGTCATGGTTCATGAGGGCTAAAATAATATAAAAAATCTAAATTTTGAATTTAGGAATTTTATATTAAAGTTTAAAATTTTTTTTGGATTAAATTGCCTTCAAAATGACTAATTACGAATTAATTAAAAAGTCTATTATTTTAGCTAAATAAAATTACGGGAATTTTAAATTAGGCTTAAATAATTATTTGCAACATGTTAGATTCAATGAAATTAAGAAAAAGTAAAAAACGTGAAATTTTACGTCTAGGGGTAAAACGATAATTTTACACCCGAAATTTAATAAACGTCATGGCAGTGCTCTAATTGCTGTTTTATATGTTAATATGATTATTTTAAATGTTTATGTATTTTTATATGTTAAATTGTGATTTTTAAATGTTTTATGTATTTTACGATTTAATCTTGACATTTAAAAGACATGTTGCATGCTTGGTTTAAAAGAAAAACAATATTATATGCATGTTTTTATTAATTGATGGAAATACGAAATGTTGAAGGACATGAAGGAATTGTAACTAAATACGATGATATGTTGAAAATATTGTGAGGGTTATGGTCCCAGTGGGAGCACGACGATCGTGTTTCCTTGGATACGGATACAAATACGTTAATATGTTAATATGGTGGCCATGGCCCAGTTGACCGGTGAGAGTGTTGCTGATGTCCCCGCCGCCCAGTACTGAAGTTTTATAGATGGATCCATCGCCCAATACGAATACGAGTCACAATCACGATTTGAATTCAACAAACACGAATACGTTAATATGAATATAAATATGTTGATATGAAAATGTTTATGTTTAAAGTTTATGCATTATTATGAAAATATTATTTTAAGTACAAGTATTTTTCATTGTTGTATGGGGATCTGTATATGTATTACCTGTTATCAAGAATATTATGTGTTGAGTCTTTAGACTCACTAGGTGTGATTGATGCAGGTGATGTTGATAATTATGTAATTGGAGGTCTTGATGAGTGACTTTGCTGGACTGTTGGTGCACATAACTCGAGGACCAGCGCTTCTACTTTCCGCATTTAAGTTTATGATTTTCGTTAAAGATTTTACGACTATTTATTTATGCTTTTGAGAGATTTTTGAGAGGTTTAGTATGAATTATACATTTCATAATTAATGATTTTTAGGTTTGGTAAAACGTGTGACGATTTTACGATTTAAAATATTTTCCTTTGATTTTTAAATGTTATTTTATTGTTTATTTTTAAAATAGTACAAGGTATTTTCAAAGTATTTATATATATGTAAGAGGAAAAAAAATTTAGTACATTTTAAGCAAAAAGAATAAGGAGACGTTTCAGTTGGTATTAGAGCCAGGTTCCTGTAAAGAGTTGTGCCACCATCAGCGCCGGAAAAGATCAGTCATCGAGCCTCAATTTGTAAGTTTTTACATGCTTTATATGATTTAATATGATGTTACCTGCATGAATAATATGTTTACGTTACTTGTTTACTAACTTTTTGAGTATAAATGTTTTGCATGCTTAAACTGCTAAATTAAATAGGATATGTCACATGATTAGAAAACTTATATTTAAATACATGTTGGTTACGTTAGAATTTTGAAAACGTTTAGTTAAAATGCCTCCTAGACATGCCCTTGTTAATGAGGATCAAGCCTAGAACAGTGTGAACCATCAAGGGAATGCACCCCCACCACCTCCTCCAGGGGATGCTGCTCGTGCGTTAGAGGGGATGACTCGTTTCTTTAAGCAGCAGTTACAGCAACAGTTACAGCAGCAGTTGTTACAGCAAGCACCTAGGCCACAACATGACATATATGATTAGTTCCGGAAGCTAGGGCCGAAGGAATTTTCTGGCACCACCGATCCCTTTGCTGCTGAGGCTTGGATTCGTGCACTCGAGGTACACTTTCGCTATCTGAATATGGGGGATGCTGACTGTGTGAGGTCTACCACTTACCTGTTTTGAGATGATGCTTCTTTATGGTGGGAAGGAGCGGAGCATGGTGTTGACATTACTACCCTTACTTGGGCTCGATTCAAGGAGATATTCTACAAGAAATATTTTACTGTCGATGTTAGAGGGAGATTGAAGAGGGAATTTATGACTCTTCGTCAGCGAGACGCTTCTGTTGCTGAGTTTGTGAGGAAATTTGATAGGGGCTGTCACTTTGTACCCCCTATTGCGAGGAATGCTACGGAGAAGCTTAGACACTTCATGGATGGTCTATGACCTACCATTCGAAATAATGTTATGATGATGCGTCCTTTGGACTATGCTACCGCTACTACCTATGCATTACAGTCTGATCAATCATTGAAGGATATTGAGTTTTGAGTTACAGCGCAAGAGACAGCAGCATCAGAATAATAATCAGCCAAACAAGAAACCATAAACGTGTCCTCCTAGACCTCAAGGGCCTCAAAAGCCCCAATGTTAAGTCAAGAAACAAGCAGCACAAAGGCCATCACCTACATCACCAAAACCTGCAGAAGGACAACCATGTAAGAAGGGCAATCGACTACACTATGGACCATGCGTGTGGGGTACTACTAAGTGCTTCATATGCAAGGAAGAAGGGCACAAAGCTAAGGATTGCCCGAAGAAGAATGCACCTACTATGGGACGAGTTTATGTTATGAATGCAGAGGAAGCTGAAGAGGAGGCAGACACTACTCTTATCACGGGTAACCTAGTCATTTAAGGGACCAAAATGAAAAATTTCAAAAATATAAGGTCAAATTGCAAATATTCGAAAAGTTGGGGACTAAAATACAATTTTTCAAGAAATGCTTAAGTTTAACGCGTAATCTTCACAGAACATTGGGAGAATAATGATAGAAATTTCCTTAAGCTTCAACACGAAAAGATTTAAAAGACATTTTCGCCACAGGGAGGATTATCATCCAAGGGGTGGTACCTATGCACTGCTAGATTCAGGAGCTACACATTCTTTTATATCGGAAATCTTCATCAAAAGACTGAATATTACTCCTCAAGATATGGGTTTAGGTTTTGAAATTTCTATTCTTTCCGTTGATCAAATGCTCACGTCTAAAATTTTCAAGAATCTAGAGCTTCGTTTATTCAAAGATGTGGTTCGGACAGATCTTATTGTGCTTCCTATGCCCGAATTTGATGTTATACTTGGTATGGATTGGTTATTAGCGAATGGACCTTCGATTGATTTTCGTCAGCGATCGGTGTCTATTCGACCACCTAGTGGTAAATCTTTTATCTTTGAGGCGACGAGAAACAAACAAATGCCGCACATTATCTCGTGTCTATGTGCGCGAAAACTTATTAAACGTGGATGCAAAGCTTTTCTAGCATGTGTCACTACCGCACATGCTCCTATAAGTCAGAAGTTAGAAGATGTTGATATTGTCAGAGATTTTCCTAGCGTCTTTCCGAGGACGTTTCTGGAATTCCACCAGATCGTGAAGTGGAATTCTCTATTGAACTAATGTCGGGCACTGTTCCTATGTCTAAAACACCTTATCGTCTAACACCCGCCGAAATGATCTTATTAAAAGATCAAATCCAAGAATTGCTAGACAAATTATTCGCCCTTTTTATTCTCCATGGGGCGCACCGGTATTATTTGTAAAGAAGAAGGATGATAGTATGCGACTCTGCATTGAGTATCGAGAGCTTAATAGGGTCACTATCAAGAACAAGTATCCACTGCCAAGAATTGAAGATTTATTTGATCAGTTACAAGGAGTATCAATATTTTTTAAGATTGATTTGCGATCTGGATACCATCAATTGAAAGTAAAATAGTCTGATGCTCACAAGACAGCGTTTCGTACTAGATATGGGCACTACGAGTTTATGGTCATGCCATTTGGGTTGACCAATGTGCCAGCGATATTCATGGATCTCACGAATCGCGTATTTCAGCTATATTTGGATCAGTTTATTATAGTCTTCATTGATGATATATTTATATATTCTAAGAGCAAAGAGGAGCAGAGTAGCCATTTGAGGACAACACGCAAGTTCTGCAAGATAGTAAGCTTTATGCAAAATTCAGCAAGTGTGAGTTTTGGCTTGATCGAGTGGCTTTCTTAGGCCACATTGTTTCTAGTGATGGCGTCGAAGTTGATCCAAGCAAATTCGAGGCAGCGAAAGAGTGGCCAGTACCGAAGAGTGTTAACGAGATTCGTAGTTTCTTTGGACTAGCCGTCTATTATCGCAAATTCATCAAGGGATTCTCATCTATTGCAGTACCTTTGACATCCTTGACTAAGAAGAATGCAAAGTTTATTTGGGATCTGAGTGTCAAGATAGTTTTGATAAGTTAAACCAAGCATTGATATCAGCGCCAGTATTGTCTATGCCATCGGGGCAAGGAGAGTATGTTTTGTATACCGACGCTTCTAAACTTGGTTTGAGCACAGTTCTGATGTAAAATGACCGAGTTATAGCTTATGTGTCGAGACAGTTGAAAATTCACAAGAAAAACTACCTTGCTCATGATCTTGAGCTTGCAGTAGTAGTTTTTGCATTGAAGATTTTGAGACATTACACTATATGGGGAGGAGTACAAAATATTCACCGATCATAAAAGTTTGAAATACTTCTTTACCCAAAAAGAATTGAATATGAGACAGCGAAGATGGCTTGAATTAGTAAAGGACTACGATTGTGAGATTAGCTATCATCCGGGAAAAGCTAATGTGGTGGCAGACGCATTGAGTAGAAAAGCAGGAGTTATCACTCATCTATCACTTCAAAGACAGTTGCAGTCCGAGATACAGCGGTTTGAGCTTACGGTCTATGCTAGGGGCGAGGCCCCTAATCTTGCTGCATCATCAGTACAATCAACTTTGAGAGATAGAATTCGTGATGGACAGTCTACCGATGAGCAATTGCAAAAGTGGAGAGCTAGAGATGAAGCCAAGGGCCGGAAGTTATATTCTGAGATGGATGGTATAGTTTGTTATCGAGATCGTTTATGGGTTCCTAGTGACGATTCCTTAAAAGACCTTATTATGAAGGAAGCTCATGTCACACCATATTCCATTCATCCGGGAAGCACGAAAATGTACAAATATTTATAGTTGTTATATTGGTGTCCAGGCATGAAGAGAGACATTATGAGATTTGTATCCGAGTGGAAATGGGAAAATATTACGATGGACTTTGTTATGGGATTGCCATAGACTATTAAGGTATTCAATGCCATATGGGTGATAGTGGATCGTCTTACGAAATCAGCATATTTTATACCTATCAAGACAACCTTCACCATGATTCAGTATGCAAAGCTATATATTCGAGAACTAGTTCGTCTGCATGGGATTCCTGTATCTATTTTTTCTCACAGAGATCCGAGATTCACGTCATCTTTTTGAAAGAGTCTGCATGCAGCGATGTGGACCAAGTTATTATTCAGTACAGCATTCCATACTCAAACCGAAAGAGTTATTCAAATTTTGGAAGATCTACTGCGAGCGTGTGTTATTGATTTCTAAGGCAGTTGGGAACCAAAATTACCTTTAGTGGAGTTCACCTACTATAATAGCAATCAATCATCAGTCGGGATGACTCCTTTTGATGCACTTTATGGAAGGAAATGTAGATCTCCTATTCATTGGGACGAGGTTGGTGAAAGAAGAGATATTGGTCCAGATGTTATTGAAGAGACTGCCGAGCTTGTAGTCAAAATTCGTGAGAGAATGAAGACTGCACAAAGCCGACAAAATAGTTATGCTGACAAGAGACGAAGAAACCTAGATTTTGTAGTGGGAGATCACGTGTTTGTGAAAATAGCACCTATGAAAGGTGTGAAAGAGGATCGGTTTTAGGGTGTTCAAATGCGCAACGGAAGTTCAAAATGTTTAAGGGCATGAAAACCGAAATTTCAAGGGAAAAATTTCCTTAACACCTCATGTACTAGTGTGTAACATATACAAAACACAAACTATGACATTCATAGGGTGTTATGAAATTTACCTATCAATCTCAATGGATTGATGATGGTCTCAACCAAGGTGTAAACACCTTAGCTCTTGATGGGATGAGTTGATCTACAAGCTTCCTCTTTTCCTTCAAAATTAGGCCCAACACTCGCTAACTAGAACCCTTCTTACTTTGCACTAGAAAAAAAAGAAGATTTTTCTTTGAGAAGTGATTTCTTTCCTCAACAATTGAAGAAAAAAATGAGAAAATTTTGAAAAAATTGATCCTCAAGTTTCGGCCATGGTGCTTCAAGAATGGGAGAGGGATGACTTGTCTTGGTTGTGGGAAAAGCTAAAACACCTTTTAGCATGCCAAGCTTTGGAGATTGAAAAAGTAGTCTCCAACCCTTCACCTCCCATGCATGCAAATCTTATTTGATTTTAACAATTAAAAATCCATGGACTTAATTTAATTATGTCAAACATATTTGAGACCAATTAAACTTTACTTGAATTTACTCAAGTCTTCTAGTTAAATAATTATTTCCAATTGGGCTCTACAGGGCCCAATGTTATTTAATTAATTCAACACTTGAATTAATTTTATTATTTGGACTCTACTAGGCCCACTAGTGTTTAATTAATTCAACACTTGAATTAATTTAATTTAGTCCATAATAATGTTTATGAAAATCGCAATTTTCAAATACATTATTTATTTGGAAAACTTTTAATTTAGGAACACTTTCTCAAATTAAAAGTTATATTTTCCCTCATAAAAGTCATACTTCCATTTTTTCTTACGCTTATAAACTCATTTATAAGCCGTTCAACACATTGAACTATTTTAACTTCTCAACGGGATCTAGAAAGCTAGTACTTGTGTGGCTCTCAATGGTTCATTGATACAACTAGCCGTGGGTTCACATCTCCATGTGATTCGGACTAAACACGTCCTTATACGAGCATACCCCAATTGCTCTATTCTTACTTATCAACTCCTTGATAACAAGAATGTCAGAACTCAAGTCTGATAGTACCCAACCAATCATGTTAAACGCCTAGCAGCATCGCTTACATGATTCCATATGTAACGACCCATTACAGGCCCAGTGGACAGCCCATATGGCCCACTGCCCCGATCGACCCAAGGTTATCCCGATCTTGGGCTCCCTCAAAGGGGCCTTTTCCCTCACGGGCTTTCCATAGGCGTCGTACGGGTTACTCATAGGATTTCCCCCTCCCTACCAAGGGGTTTCTTTCGCCTCCCCAGGACTCGATCCCATGACCTATAGGATAAGTACATTGATATCAAGAGTCCTGGTACCAATTGGGCTACTTGTCCCATCTTGGGTTCCCTCTGGGTCTTTTTCCTCACGGGCTTTCCACATGCATCATTACTTATAGGACTCTCCACACCAGGTTGGTGGAGTGTTACCTCCCCAAGTCTAGAACCCATGAACTCCTGGCATAAGTTATCTCACGGGCTTTCCACATGCGTCATTACTTATACGGCTCTATCTTGCCTTTCCCCTTGAAATTGCCCTTTCGTCTTTGGCTTGAACCTTGACCTCTTTGAGCAATAGCCTGTTGCCTCGCCTGTATCTTTCTTGCAATATCTTTTTCATCTTGCTCGGCTAACAAGGCTTTAGCCACAATCTCTTTAAATGTCACCGCTTTAGACATATTGATGTCCCTTCTGATCTCTACTCGAAGTCCTCTAATGAAATGAGCACCCTTGTCTTTGTCATTGGAGGCAATATATGGGACAAACAGACAGCCCTCCTCGAACTTCAAAATGTACTCATCGACATTCATACCTCCTTGACGAAGCTCTAAAAACTCAGTCACCTTCCGAGCTCTAACAACGTCGAAGATGTGATACAGATTATTGGGAACCGTTGAGAGTATATACAGTTCAAGCGGAATCAGAGCTAAACTCGCGAATTAAAGCAGTTCAGAATTTTGATCAGAATGTTCAGAACTCGGTTTCGATAATCAGAACAGGGTATTGATCAGAATATCAGGTAGGTGATACTGTATTGTATGTGAATAACCGACTTGTTTGTGCCGAATATTTCGAATCTGAAACGACAGGTATGATCAGAAATGCGCCATCTTTAATTCAACATTTATTCTGATGATAGAAAAATGTAGATTGACTTGAACTGACTGATGTTAGGAAAACAGATGAAATTAGTTGTAAAAGAATTTGTACTGAAATGTCTAAATTGCCGACAGGGGAAAAAAGGAGATTGGTTATATCGATTATCGATTATTGAATAGAAATGGGAGTACATTTCCATAGATTTCGTAATGAAACTACCGAAATCTTTTCAAGATCGGGATGCGATGTGATCGTTATTAATAGATTGCGTAAATTTGCATATATTATTTGTACATGAAGACTTACGGATATGACCAGTCGATGGAGATTTATGTCTGAAAAGAGGATAGATTGTACTGAATGCCAAAGTTGATTATATCAGACTGTGATTTTCGTTTGATTTTGTACTTTTGGCAGAGTATACAATAAACTCTTTCTCTTATCGTCTATAGATCGACAGATAGTTGGAGCAACTATCCTGGAACTGGAGGATATCCAGGAACTGTAGTGCTGGATTTTAGCACTAGTTGAGGCGATGTGTTGTCACTTTGTGAATGATTGTAAGACAATAGCTATCAGATGAGTATTGAAATAGCATTAGTCGAGGCATTGTACAGTGAGGACTGCAGATTTCCTTCGTATAGAAATAATATCTGCGAGATACCTGAGATTGGATCAGATGGAATCAGAGATATGAAAAAGAAATTGAAACTGATTCAGAGGAAAATGAAGACAGCTCAGAATAAATAGACTGAATATGTCAACGTCGGATGATGACTGTTGATATTTGAGGTTGAAGATTGAATATAACCGTGATTGGAATTATCAGAGTTGATAGAAGATGTTAATGTTGATTTATTATGAGCTGTTGATGGGTATATACGGATGTTGTATAGCCAATATTGTGAGATTAATTCTGTTAAAGCTATTTCGAGTAGTATTATGAGATTATACTTCTTGAATGATTATTCCAGAGTGAAATCAGAGATTCGTGAAAGAAAAATATTTCAGGATGAAGAATATTCCGCTGTTGGAAGTATAGTACAAACATCAGGGCATCGAATAGGCTACCTGGAAGACTGAGTCTGATATGAGGTAGCGATGTTCAGAATTATTACACTGAAAGGAATTATGATTGATTCTGTTATACATTTCTTTCCTTGTCGGACTTGTTATCGGATTTAATTGCCTGTGATTTCGGGGACGAAATCGTATCTTAGGGGGGGAGAAATGTAAGGTCCGAGAATTTGATTACCGTAATCTGAAATGATTTGGGGATAATCGATGTGATTATAGACGTAAACGATTAGACTGGAAAAGACGAGAAAAGACACGCAAAGTAGGTGTGAGGGTGTGCCATTCGCGCACATGCGCGACTAATTGGCCAGAAGACCCCGCGCATATGCGCGGCGTGAGGGCGCGCATAGCGCGAGGTGTCCAGTAGCCAAGGAGCTATAACAGAACATTGCGCGCACATGCGCAAGGTAGGCAGAGAGTTGGGCGCACATGCGCGGGGTGAAGTCGCGCATATGCGCGAGTGGTAGAATTCACGAGACAATAGGTCTCGCGCATATGCGCGACTTATGTGCGCGCATATGCGCGAGCAGTCAAGTAGCTGATTTCCGGATAGTGCTTCCGGCGCATATGCGCGGGGCTTAGGCGCGCATATACGCGCGACATGCAGAAGGAAAATAAGCCACTTGGTCTTGGAATGCGCAAAGATGTATATATATGTATATATCATGAATTCGTTTCAGAATTCAGAAGAAACGAAGAAAAGGAAATTGGGAAAGCTTCTGAAATCCTTACGCCTTTTTATTTCAATTCATTCGTCGGATTTTGAATCCGACTTCAGTACTGGGTTCCTAGCGACGACAGCTACAACTGGACTGGACATCGTATATTTGAAGTCAGATCAAAGAACAGACTGTATTGATATCGACAGACAGTGAGTCCAAAGCTTCGACAGAGTCAGACTGAAGATGGACAGAGTTGAGTTTGAGACTTCGTCTTCGTCAGACCGAGAAGAGAAAGGTATAAGTCAATGTGGTACCGGGAGATCGACTCGAGTATAGTATGATATACTTGAGTTTCCGTAAATCACATACTTCTTATTATTATGTTCATTGATTTGACTGGATATGCTTGTTCTATGAATGTTTAGAAAGCAGGTATTAGTCGAGTGATCTTGTGACAGAAGTACCTGATAGTGGCGGGATCGCCATGGGCACATTGCACGATGTCACAAGATAGTAAATTGGCGAAAGTGCCAATGTCTATCACGTATAGGTCATTGGACGATTGGCAATCGATGTGGATAGAATTGAAGTTTCTTCTATTACTGGTGATCGATACCATATCAATGTGGATAGAATTGGAGTTTCTTCTATTACTGGTGTTTGATATGGAATGCCAACGTCTGGAAATCGGGATCCCTAGACTATGATTGAGTCTAGTCTGAATTTAAGAGTTACGGATATTGATTCATTGATTGATGTTGATTTATGTTCCTGATTATGGTAAATGTTTAGAGTAAGGGTTATTTTTTATATTAATTCATGTTTCGGATTATGATACATGTTACGAATATTTGATTCATGTTCTGATTTTGATACATGTTATGAATATCTGTTATATGCTTTTATATTGTTTATATGATTGCATGTATACATGATTTATACTGGGAATGTATTTCTCACCGGAGTTATCTGGCTGTTGTCTTGTTTGTATGTGTGCATGACAACAGGTGGGACAGGATCAGGGTCAAGAAGAGAACGAGGCTGGACTAGATAGCTTGGAGATCCGGGCTCAGAAATAAATTAGGAGTCAGCACTGATATGTAGTTGAACCTAGTTGGATTATTGTAGACAATACATGACTTGTATGTTTATATTTAATATGTAATTCAGATTGATTTACATAACGTTTCCGCTTTGTATTTTTTTAAAAAAAAATTAGACTCTGTTTATTATAATTGATTGATTAGTTCTAAGAACGATTAAAAACTTTAATTAACGTCCGGGTCCCCACATCTTTCACAGCTTTTCAGTGTCGAAGACCAGGGTTCGATTGATATCTACTCACTACACTTAGTGCAAAAGCCACATCAGGACGTGTAGATATCATCCCATACATGATGCTACCAATCACAGATGCATAAGAAATGCTTGGCATCGCCGCTATCTCTGCATCAGTCTTGAGAGACATAGACTTGGATAGGGACACGCCATGACACATTGGTAGATGTCCTCTCTTGGACTCATCCATCGAGAACCGCTTCACGATGGTATCAATGTATGTGGACTGGGTGAGACCATGCAATCTTTTCGATCTATCTCTATAGATCTGTATTCCCAATACAAAAGATTCTTCACCCAAGTTCTGCATCAAGAACTTACTCGCTAACCATATTTTAATTGATTGCAGCATTCCTACATTATTCCCAATGAGTAGAATGTCATCAACATACAACACCAGGGATGACACAGCACTCCCACTGACCTTCTTATACACACAAGGTTCCTCAGGATTCTTAGTAAAACCAAACTATTTGATTGTACTGTTGAATCTAAGGTTCCAACTCCTAGATGCCTGCTTTAGACCATAAAAAGATCTCTGAAGTTTGCATACCATATGCTCACTTTTGACAGATGTAAACCCTTCAGGTTGAGACATGTAAATCTCTTCCTTAATATCCCCATTAAGAAATGATGTCCTGACATCCATCTTCCATATCTCATAGTCATACCATGCAGCTATGGCTAGCAATATCCTAATGGACTTGAACATTGCAACTGGAGAAAAGGTTTCCTCAAAGTCAACTCCTTGTCTTTGAGTATATCCTTTTACCACCAATCGCGCCTTGAAGGTCAATACATTCCCATCCGCCCCAAGTTTCCTCTTGTAAATCCATTTACACCCTATGGGAACAATTCCCTCAGGTGGATCCACGAGATTCCACACTTGGTTCGAATGCATGGAATTCATCTCAGATTCCATTTCTTCAAGCCACTTGGATGAATCGGCATCAGATAACGCTTCCTTGAAGGTCCTTAAATCACATCCATGGTTAGGCTCGTCATAGCCTTCTTCAAGAAGCACACCATACCTCATAGGTGGTCTCGAGACTCTCTCGGATCTTCTAGGAGCTTGTATCTCCTCTCTTGGCTCTTCGGGTGTGAGTTCTATAATTTTGGGTGTCTCTCGAACCTCTTCGAGTTCTATCATCTCCCCTTTTCTATATAATAGAAATTCTTTTTCCAAAAAGGTTGCATTCCTAGAAACAAATACTTTTGTTTCTTGGGGATGATAGAAGTAGTATCCAACCGAATTCTTTGGATATCCCACAAAGTAACATATAATAGATCGACTATCCAATTTATCTCCCACTACCTGCTTCACATAAGCAGGGCACCCCTATATTCTAAGATAAGAATATTTGCGTGGCTTACCCATCCATATCTCATATGGTGTTTTATCAACTGCCTTTGTATGGACATTGTTCAACAACAGTGCTACAGTCTCAAGCGCATATCCCCAAAAGGATGGCGGCAACTCCGTGATCCCCATCATAGACCGAACCATGTCCATCAAAGTCCGATTACGACGCTACGAAACACCATTCAACTGTGGTGTAGCGGGCGGAATCCACTGCGAGAGAATCTCATTCTCCCTAAGATACTCTTGGAACTCGGCACTCAATTACTCACCACCTCGATCCGATCGAAGTGTCTTGATGCTTCGTCCCAACTGCTTCTCTACTTCACATCTGAATTCTTTGAACCTTTCAAAGGCTTCAGACTTGTATTTCATCAAATAAACATACCCATACCGATGACTTGATAAAGTAGGCATGTCCATGCTTAGTGGTGATGCTAAGCGGACCGCACACATCGGTATGGATCAAATCCAATAACCCTTTGGCTCGCTCCACATGGCCCTTAATGGAAATTTTGGTCATCTTTTCTTTTAGACAGGATTCAAAAGTTGTAATGCCCAAGATTGTAGGTTGATCAAATGAAATTATGAAGTGTTGCATGAGGTATAGACCGCACCCGCACAGCAAAACATACCGCACCCGCGGAGGGGTGGCAGAAAGTTAGAGTTTGATTTCGAGAGGACACCGCACCCGCGCTCATGTTTTGACCGCACCCGCGGTTAATAGGCAGAAAGTTAGAGTTTTGCACACGAACCAACACCGCACCCGCAGTGTAAAAAGGGACCGCACCCGCGGTCGTCTCTTTTTGAAATCTTGATGGAATGCTGTGAGCTGAGCACACCCACGGTGAAAAGCTACCGCACCCGCGGTGTGACGTGTTGAGTGAAAAATAAAACATGTGTCCTTGCCATGCATTTAACATGTATGTGTCTTCATTTCCTCACTATTACAGCATAAGAACCGAGAGCAATTCCAGAAAAGGTGCAAGGTTTCTTCCTAGCTTAAATTGTTGGTTTTGCAAGATCTAACCAACCGAAATTGAATCCGAGCTTAGATTCTTGCTCCTCTTAACAAGGGCTTCGAAAGGGTATATGTTTTAATGTTTTCCAGCATGTTTTGATATTCATGTGTTGAAGAAATTCATATATGCTTGATAGTATATGTTGTTGAGATGATGGAACACATATATGTGCTACCGGATTGAAAAACGGATAGGATATGAGATTATTGTGAAATTCCAGCAGGTATTGAGTAAAGATTATGCAAATATCAGCTTGGTAAATTATGTTCTTGAGGAGTATGACTTGTTGAGATTATATTCAAATGGATATGTGAGTTATCGTCATTGATTAATGTTGTTTGAGTTGATCGGTATCGCAAGATTACGCCGTTATGCCGTCGAATCGTATCGAGATTGATTATTGATTCGTATATGTGTTGATTTGAGTTAGAGATTGATAGAATGCATCTTGAATGTATCATTTCAGAGTTGATATTGTCAGATTCGACATCGAGACTTCGACTACGACAAAGACTGTGCAACGAAAGGTTTAATTCGTGTAAATTCGGGAAGATACAACTCGAATTAGATTTGATTTGAGTTTCCAAAAATCACATACTAGATTGTTGTTTTTATCTTGTTATGTTTATGCCTTGTTTATATATTTATATTCAAGCGTTTAAGATAGGAGAGTCATTGCCAGATTTGCCAAATTTCTAGATGTTCGGTGGCATCGACGCACAGGAGCAGATTGACTCCGATTGTAGACATTTGATACAGACAGGATCTGGGTCGCGACAGAGTTGAGAGATCGAGATAGCGTGGAGATTACGGGCGTAGAAGAAGATTACTAGTGGTTTCTTACTAGACATGTACTACATGTGGTTTGTAGTTGGTATTGAACACTAGTTTGTATATATGAAAAGAAACAAGACATGGATTTATGTTGTTGAAATAAAATAGATAAAGACCTTGTGCATGTTTATATGCATTTATTTATGATAATGTTAAAAGAAATTATTTTATGACCCATATTTTCGAACAAAGATCCAATTAATCCCATAGAGAATTGAGTTAGAGCCCGGGTCCCCACAATAGGTGGTATCAGAGCGATAGATCCTTTAGATTGAGATAGAGTAGAATGAGCGGGGTAGATTGAATTTTCTTCCTTGCTTTTGTGGTGCTAGCATGATTTATTGCTTTCCCTATTACATGTTGTCTCGTTATTTGAGTTGATTTACAGCATGTATTCGCAAAGACTGAATCAGAACCGATTCTGGATTAGAGGTATATGATCAGAGGAGGGCTGAGACAGATTATATAGATTGTATACTAATCTGTTTGATAATCAGATATGCCGCCTCGACAAGTACCGCAACCAGCAGCAGGTCGAGCACCAGAACAGGGCAGTACATCCAATGATCCGATGGAGACCTTGCTGAAAAGGTTTCAGTTGTTTCGACCACCGAAACTGAAGGGCACAGAAAATTCAGTTGAGTGTGAAAGTTGGCTCGATGATATAGAGATGTTATTTGAATCTCTTGACTACCCCGACGAACGACGAGTGAAATTGGTTGGACATCAACTGCAAGAAGTAGCAAAGAACTGGTGGTTGAATACGAAAAGAGCATTGGAGCACCGTGGCACGCAGATTACTTGGAAGGTGTTCAAGACTGAGTTTTATCAGAGATTTTTCCCCGTGTCCTACCGAAAAGACAAAGGTGCTGAATTTGCCAATTTGAGACAGGGACAGCTGAACATTGAGGAGTATATTTCTAAGTTCTCTGCATTGCTCCGATTTTCTCCTCATGTCGCAGAAAGTGATGAAGCCGTTGCTGATCATTTTATCAATGGCCTGAATCCAGAAATCTTTACCTTGGTGAATACCAGTAGGCCCAATAATTTTGCTGAAGCATTGAACCGTGCCAAGGGGGCAGAAGCTGGATTGCTTAGGCAACGAAACACTTCCTATGTCGCTCCTACTCCTAGACCGCCACAACCTTCAGTTCAACCCCCTCTCAGATTTGAGAGCGGTGGTAGCAGCAGCGGAAGGAAAGACCAGTTGAAAGCAAAGGGCAAACAGTTTAAGAGATCAGGGAGCAGTTCGTCGAGCTCCAGTGGGTCTCGACAGAGAGGTCCTGGCCAGAGTACAGAGTATACATGTGTATATTGCAGTTCATGTGGAGGCCGACATGCCACCGAGCAGTGTCAGGGTGTTATGGGTCGCTGCAACATCTGCAAACAGCAGGGACACTTTGCCAGAGTTTGTCCCTAGAGAGGTGTACAGCAGGCTCAGAATGTAGGAGCATCTGGTTCAGTGGCTTAGCCTGAGAGGCAAGCTTCATCTGTTCATTCCTTTTAGCCCACTCCTACACAAACATAGCCCAGAGCCAGATGTAGCCAGACTGTGAGCCAACCTCCCAGACAGCAGGCTCGAGTATTTGCACTGACTGAAGAACAGGCCCAAGATGCACCAGATGATGTGATTGCAGGTAACTGTTTTCTTTGCAGTTATCCTGCCTATGTATTGGTAGACACGGGTTCATCTCATACTTTCATATCTGAGCGTTTTGCATTGTTGCATTCATTGCCTGTCGAGTCATTATGTGCTATAGTGTCTATTTCTTCTCCGTTGGGAAGTGGTCTTATCTCTGTTACTTCAGTTAAACATTGTATACTACAGTTTGAGGGTCACGAGATTGATTTAGATTGTATTGTGCCTGGGTTAGCTGATTTTGATTGTATTGTTGGGATTGATATGTTAACCAAGTACCGAGCCACTATAGACTGTTTCCAGAAGATTGTCAGGTTCAGACCAGAGATGGCTGATGAGTGGAAATTCTACGGTAAAGGTTCCAGATCTCGGATTCCCTTAGTAACTGTTTTGAAGATGACGAGATTATTGCAGAAAGGAGCAGATGGTTTCCTTATATATTCAGTAGATCTACTGAAACCGAGTTCGTCATTGGCAGATCTGCCAGTGGTACGTGAGTTTGCGGATGTATTCCCAGAAGAGATTCCAGGGTTACCTCCAGCCCGAGAGGTTGATTTCAGTATTGATCTTATACCAGGTACAGTCCCTATATCTCGAGCTCCTTATAGAATGGCGCCTATTGAATTGAAAAAATTGAAAGAACAGCTCGAAGATTTATTGGCCAAGGGTCACATCAGACCGAGTGTATCTCCTTGGGGTGCTCCGGTATTATTTGTTTGAAAGAAAGACGGTTCGATGAGATTGTGCATTGATTACCGACAACTGAACAAGGCAACAGTGAAGAACAAATATCCATTGCCTCGTATCGACGACTTATTTGATCAGTTGCAGGGATCCTCTGTCTATTCCAAGATCGATATGAGATATGGATATCACCAGCTGAGAGTCCGAGATGTTGATATACCGAAGACAGCGTTCCGAACCAGGTATGGACATTACGAATTTATTGTCATGCTATTTGGTTTAACGAATGCTCCAGCGGTGTTTATGAGTTTGATGAACCGTATCTTTCAGAAGTACCTAGATGAGTTTGTTATTGTTTTTATTGATGATATTTTGGTATATTCCAAAAGTGAGATTGATCATGCCGAGCATTTAAGAATTGTGTTGCAAACATTGAGAACAGAGAAATTGTATGCTAAACTATCAAAATGTGAGTTTTGGTTGATAAATGTTGTCTTTTTGGGTCATATCATATCTGGAGACGGTATTTCTGTGGATCCGAGTAAAGTTGAAGCTGTGATCAGTTGGCCTAGACCGACTTCTGTACCAGAGATACGCAGTTTCATAGGTCTAGCAGGATACTACCGACGATTTATCAGAGATTTCTCCAGTATCGCGAAACTGATTACCCAGTTGACACAGAAGAATGCGCCATTTGTGTGTTCTGAAGCTTGTGAGTCTAGCTTCTTGGAGTTGAAGAGACGACTGACCAGTGCTCCAGTATTGACGATACCTTCAGGTACTGGTGATTTTGTGGTATATTGTGATGCATCTCGCAGAGGGTTAGGATGTGTTCTTATGCAGCGAGGACATGTGATTGCATATGCCTCGAGACAGCTGAAGCCACACGAGATTCGTTACCCATTTCATGATCTTAAATTGGCGGCCATCGTATTTGCTCTGAAGATATGGCGACACTACCTCTATGGTGAGAAGTTTGAAATCTACTCTGATCACAAAAGCCTGAAGTATTTGTTTTCTCAGTCAGAGTTAAACATGAGACAGCGAAGATGGCTTGATTTGTTAAAGGACTTTGATTGCGAGATCAAATACTATCTAGGAAAGTTGAATGCAGCAGCAGATGCCTTGAGTCGAAAGGTATGTTCCCTATCCTTATCGACGATAGGTGTTTCGAATATGATTGAAGATTGTTGTTTGTCTGGATTATCGTTTGATACAGATTGTAGACCACTACGACTTGCTACGATTCAAGTTGAGAAGCAGCACAAAGAATTGATCAGAATATTCAGAAGTCGATTCAGATGGTCAGATCAGGACATCAATCAGAATATCAGGTACATGATCATATTCTGTATGTGAATAACCGTCTTGTAGTGCCAGATGTTTCAGATTTGAAACAACAGATATTGTCAGAAGCGCAATTTTTGCGGGAACAGATGAAGTCAGATATTGCAGAGTTTGTGTCTAAGTGCTTGAATTGCCAACAAGTGAAGGCCGAGAGGAAGAAGCCCAGAGGTTTACTTCAGAGTTTATCTATTCCTGAATGGAAATGGGATCACATTTCCATGGATTTCGTTACGAAGTTACCACGATCATCCCGGGGCTGTGATGCAATTTGTGTCATTATTGACTGATTGACCAAATCAGCTTGTTTTATTCCGTACAGAATGACGTACCGACATGATCAGATGACCGAGATATATATCGGAGAGGTAGTTAGATTGCATGGTGTGCCGAAGTCGATCGTATCAGATCGTGATCCACGATTCACTTCTCATTTCTGACACAGTCTGCAGCAGGCTTTAGGTATGACATTGCATCTAAGCACTGCTTATCATTCCCAGACAGACGGACAGTCAGAGCTGACTATCCAAACATTAGAGGATATGCTGAGAGCTGTAGTGCTAGATTTTGGCACTAGTTGGCAAGATTCACTACCACTTTGTGAATTCTCGTACAACAACAGCTATCAGATGAGCATCGAGATGGCACCATTTGAGGCGTTATATGGCAAGAAGTGCAAATCTCCTCTGTATTGGGATGATGTATCTGAGGTACCAGAACTTGGATCTGATATGATTCGTGAAATGACTGAGAAGGTGAAGATCATTCAGAAAAGAATGAAGACGGCGCAGGATAGACAAGCCAAGTATGCGAACATCAGACGTAGACCGTTAGTATTTGAACAGGGAGATAGAGTATTCTTGAAGATTTCTCCGTTTAGAGGCGTTGTCAGATTTGGCAAACGCGGGAAGTTATCTCCTAGATACATCGGTCCGTACGAGATTCTTGAGAAGATTGGCAATCGAGCATATCGACTTGCTCTTCCTCCTTCTTTATATGGGATACATGACGTCTTTCATGTATCGATGCTGCGTAGATACATGCCTGATGCTTCTCATGTCATTCAACCTGATGAGGCCGAGCTTGACGATACACTAAGTTATTTTGAGCAACCATTACAGATTCTGGATCAAAAAGAAAAACAGCTCAGAACGAAGACTATTCCGCCAGTGAAAGTCCAGTGGAGTCGTCATGGCACTGAAGAAGCGACTTGGGAGACAGAATCAGAGATGAGACAGAGATATCCTGAGCTATTTTCATGATGTGAGTATTTATTCAGTTTTGATGATATTGTTTCTGTTATATACTTTGTATTGATTGCCTGCGAGTTCGAGGACGAACTCTTATCTAAGAGGGGGAGAAATGTAATGCCCAAGATTGTAGGTTGATCAAATGAAATTATGAAGTGTTGCATGAGGTATAGACCGCACCCGCACAGCAAAATATACCGCACCCGCGGAGGGGTGGCAGAAAGTTAGAGTTTGATTTCGATAGGACACCGCACCCGCGCTCATGTTTTGACCGCACCCGCGGTTAATAGGCAGAAAGTTAGTGTTTTGCACACGAACCAACATCGCACCCGCGGTGTAAAAAGGGACCGCACCCGCGGTCGTCTCTTTTTGAAATCTGGATGGAATGCCGTGAGCTGAGCGCACCCGCGGTGAAAAGCTACCGCACCCGCGGTGCGACGTGTTGAGTGAAAAATAAAACATGTGTCCTTGCCATGCATTTAACATGTATGTGTCTTCATTTCCTCACTATTCCAGCATAAGAACCGAGAGCAATTCCAGAAAAGGTGCAAGGTTTCTTCCTAGCTTAAATTGTTGGTTTTGCAAGATCTAACCAACCGAAATTGAATCCGAGCTTAGATTCTTGCTCCTCTTGACAAGGGCTTCGAAAGGGTATATGTTTTAATGTTTTCCAGCATGTTTTGATATTCATGTGTTGAAGAAATTCATATATGCTTGATAGTATATGTTGTTGAGATGATGGAACACGTATATGTGCTACCGGATTGAAAAACGGATAGGATATGAGATTATTGTGAAATTCCAGCAGGTATTGAGTAAAGATTATGCAAATATCAGCTTGGTAAATTATGTTCTTGAGGAGTATGACTTGTTGAGATTATATTCAAATGGATATGTGAGTTATCGTCATTGATTAATGTTGTTTGAGTTGATCGGTATCGCAAGATTACGCCGTTATGCCGTCGAATCGTATCGAGATTGATTATTGATTCGTATATGTGTTGATTTGAGTTAGAGATTGATAGAATGCATCTTGAATGTATCATTTCAGAGTTGATATTGTCAGATTCGACATCGAGACTTCGACTACGACAAAGACTGTGCAACGAAAGGTTTAATTCATGTAAATTCGGGAAGATACAACTCGAATTAGATTTGATTTGAGTTTCCAAAAATCACATACTTGATTGTTGTTTTTATCTTGTTATGTTTATGCCTTGTTTATATATTTATATTCAAGCGTTTAAGATAGGAGAGTCATTGCCAGATTTGCCAAATTTCTAGATGTTCGGTGGCATCGACGCACAGCAGCAGATTGACTCCGATTGTAGACATTTGATACAGACAGGACCGAAGTCTAGGAATAAGACGTACCGTCACCCCGATTGGGAGGGTAGGTGGCTGACTATAACGTCTTATTCACACCGGGATCCCTAGAGTTAGAGTCGAGTCGAGTCAAGATATGAGTTGATTTCAGTTGAATGCTTATATTAATTTTGTTTCATAGATTGTCGAACATATGGTTATTGCTTTTATTCATGATAGTATGCTTCATGATTATGTTGTGTATATGCATGTATACATGTCTTATACTGGGATTTATTCTCACCGGAGTTTCCGGCTGTTGTTGTGTCTGTATGTGTGCATAACGACAGGTGGGACAGGATCTGGGTCGCGACAGAGATGAGAGATCGAGATAGCGTGAAGATTACGGGCGTAGAAGAAGATTACTAGTGGTTTCTTACTAGACATGTACTACATGTGGTTTGTAGTTGGTAATGAACACTAGTTTGTATATATGAAATGAAACAAGACATGGATTTATGTTGTTGAAATAAAATAGATAAAGACCTTGTGCATGTTTATATGCATTTGTTTATGATAATGTTAAAAGAAATTTTTTTATGACCCATATTTTCGAACAAAGATCCAATTAATCCCAAAGAAAATTGAGTTAGAGCCCTGGTCCCCACAAAAGTCGTGAGAGCATTAATATCAGACATATCAAACATGCCTACTCCCACTAGCTTGTTCATCCTTCTTAGAGAAATATGTCTTAATCGAGCATGCCATAATTGTGCCGTATTAAGAGTATCTTGCTTTCGCTTGTTTGTTGTTGTTATTGTTTGGACATTGTTTAGTGAATATCTTTCAATTTTAAGTTATAGAGATCGTTTTTTAAGTTCTCCAGTACCAATTAAATAATCATTCTTGTAAATGTTGCAAACACATTTGCTAAATAAACAAGAATATCCATTTTTATCAAGCATAGAAATGGAAACAATGTTTTTTCACCAAATCAGGTACAAACAAAATATCTCTTAAATCAACTTAAAATCATTGTTCAACAATAAGAAAACATTTCCCACGGCTTTGGCAGCAACTCTTGCTCCATTGCCCAACCTCAAGAAGGTCTCACCTTCTCTAAGTCTCCTACTTCTTCCCATCATCTGTAAATCATTACAGAGATGTGAGCTACAGCTGGTATCCAATACCCAAGAAGTAGAGTTAATTGAAATGTTTACTTCAATATAGAACATACCGTTTCCAGAACTCTTCTGGGCAAGATATTCTCTATAGTTACGCCTTCAATGTCCAGGCCTTTTGCAGTGATGACAAATATCAGCAGTCTTGTCAGCCTTTACTGGTGTGGCTGCCAAAAGGGGATTCGGAGCTTGCCTCTTCAAGGGAAGGTTCTTCTTGGGACATTGGAAAGAACACTTCTTTCCCTTCCCACGTGGATCAATCTTTGTACAAGATGAAGAACCCACATAAAGAACTGACTTCTCATCATTCTTAGAAGCCTGCATATAACACTTGGTTTTCAAGTCATGGTCACACAATTCCTTGTAAGTCTGCAATTCCTCAGGAGTGCAGTCAGTCGGAGCCTCAACAGGGGGCGACTCAGTAAGTGTATACGCTATCCTTTTCAAATTCAAGACAATTTTCAGATTTCTTAGCCAATTGAGGTAATTAGGTCTGGTTAATACGTGTTTGTCGAGTATTACAGATAGCGGATTGCGAATCGAAGACATTGTCAAAAAGTATTGAAAAGTAAACAGATAAATGTTAATAACTATTTTAAAATACTTAGTAAGATATAAAGTATGGACTTTTAATTTATAAATGTTTACTCCCACTGTTTTGACATCTTTCACTACCCTCTAGTGAAAACGGGAAACTCTTTTCCTCAGTAGGTACGCAAGGTCCAATTAGCGAATTATGATCCCGAATAATATCAGCCAATCACAATCCCTAAAAGGTAGTTTCCAATTGCATCACCATGCAACCCTTTATTTACGTAAACTTTTGTCTCACGTTTGATTAGGACCCAATAATATGACGTTGTTCATTTTCACGTGTCAAGCCTTACCCATCGATGTTGAACCTTAATGGACGGTCGCCATGAGTTCCCCCAATAATATGAGTCAAAATCATGAGAGTTCCACGTAGTTCACATCACCATGTCAATGGATGTCACAGCTTTCCGACGCCCAGGACTCCCCCAATAATATGAGCCAAGCCCCGAGCACGGGTAGCGTTCATCATGCACCCATTGTTGATGGAAGACATGAAAATTATAAACAAATTTATAATTCCCCTTTTCGGGCTTGATATTAATTTTAAATCTTATTCAAAATGAGGGTTTTTAATTTTTGAAAGGTCTCATCATTAATTTTATTTTAAAAGCTCGCCATGTTTGATCGTATGTTTGCCGGATTCATGCAACTTTGTTATTATCATAATAATAACGCACATACTCATTATTTATAACATATCATGCATATATTATAAACAGTAAACAAAACAAGGATGATCAATCGCCCCAAAACTAATGGCCCGTGTAGCTAAACACGGGCCTAGGTCCAATCCTAGGGAAATGCATGGGATGCAAATGCAACTATTACATTAGCTTCAAATATTTACATGTCTTCGATCTTCATAATCATCATGGCCACCATCTTCCAATCTTGATCATCCACTATACTAATATTTATAAATAAATATCCATGGCAAATAGAGATACATCTCATGGGGGTGGGAACGGGCCATAAACCAAGCCCACTTTATAAATTGATAATTATTACAATCATTCAACACAAAATATCCTAGCATACACCTAGCAAATTGGGCTTGGGCTTTTGATCATCTTTCATGCATAATATCACATATCATACACCATCAATTAATTATCACAATAATTAATTGATCCAATATTATATATCTTGATCCAATCACTAACCGCCACGATTATAAACTAAATTAACAAAGTATACAAGCACCTTTGCCTACTTTCTAATTAATTTATTTATAACTGAATTTCTTGCAACTCACAATTTACTATAAATACCTTAGCTCTTGATGGGATGAGTTGATCTACAAGCTTCCTCTTTTCCTTCAAAATTAGGCCCACCACTTGCTAACTAGAACCCTTCTTACTTTGCACTAGAAAAATAAGAAGATTTTTCTTTGAGAAGTGATTTCTTTCCTCAACAATTGAAGAAAAAAATGAGAAAATTTTGAAAAAATTGATCCTCAAGATTCGGCCATAGTGCTTCAAGAATGGGAGAGGGATGACTTGTCTTGGTTGTGGGAAAAGCTAAAACACCTTTTAGCATGCCAAGCTTTGGAGATTGAAAAAGTAGTCTCCAACCCTTCACCTCCCATGCATGCAAATCTTATTTGATTTTAACAATTAAAAATCCATGGACTTAATTTAATTATGTCAAACATATTTGAGACCAATTAAACTTTACTTGAATTTACTCAAGTCTTCTAGTTAAATAATTATTTTCAATTGGGCTCTACAAGGCCCAATGTTATTTAATTAATTCAACACTTGAATTAATTTTATTATTTGGACTCTACTAGGCCCACTAGTGTTTAATTAATTCAATACTTGAATTAATTTAATTTAGTCCATAATAATGTTTATGAAAATCACAATTTTCAAATACATTATTTATTTGGTCAACTTTTAATTTAGGAACACTTCCTCAAATTAAAAGTTACATTTTCCCTCATAGAATTCATACTTCTATTTTTTCTTATGCTTATAAACTCATTTATAAGCCGTTCAACACATTGAACTATTTTAACTTCTCAACGGGATCTAGAAAGCTAGTACTTGTGTGGCCCTCAATGGTTCATTGATACAACTAGCCGTGGGTTCACATCTCCATGTGATTCGGACTAAACATGTCCTTATACGAGCATACCCCAATTGCTTCATTCTTACTTATCAACTCCTTGTTAACAAGAACTTCAGAACTCAAGTCTGATAGCACCCACCAATCATGTTAAATGCCTAGCAGCATCGCTTACATGATTCCCTAGGTATAAAATGATAGTTCATGCAAGAACCATTCAATTATGGTTAGCGTACAGTACGGTCCCTTCAACTCATATATCCCGACCGATTCGACAACCATTGGTATATCGAGAGTTGTCAATGAATCGATAATATGTGTCATGTCGTAGTTGCATCGATGGTGTAATCTATGAAACTCTTTCATAATTACTACCATACTCTGATCAGAGATTTAAAACTACATACACATGAGAACACATAGGATATCCATACCCAAAGGTAAGCGGTGAATCCCCGACTACAATGCATCGACTCCTATATGTTTCGACAGAACACCCAACCTTGCCACCTGATGACCCCATGAGAGTCGGTAAACAAGTCAAAGTGTAATTCTAGCACATAGAGTCTCAATGTTGTCCCGGATCATAAGGACTAATGGTGTACAACCATAAACTAGGACGTTTCCACTCGATAAGTGAGAACCACTTGGAAAGTCCTTTATGGAGGGTTGTTCAGTGCACTCTCTGCATGCTCGGACATCACAATGTCCCCTACCAATGAAACATGGTACTCACATCGCAGATACTAGTCTCGAACTCTAGCGGCCTATATCCTTCTTAGCGGCGGCTGAATCGACTAGGAACTGTTTAGAATATACAGTATTCCAAATATGAGTTTCATGATACTCATCATATGAGCATCTCATATTCTTTCTACTATTTTTATATTCAAGGGCTTTATCTATGCAACTAGCATGGGTATACATATAAAGATGTGCCAAAATAATAAATTCAAATATTATTAAAATGAAGATTGTTTATACATAGAGTTTCATTGTGAACACTAGGCCAACACTTGGCTCGACGTGCACCTACTCTAACAAGGTGTTATGCGATTTTGCAAGAAAGGCAAGCTTAGTCCAAGGTTTGTTGATCCGTTCGAGATTTTAGAGAGGGTTGGCACCCTAGCTTATAGAGTGGCATTGCCACCAATGCTTTCTGGAGTTCACAATGTGTTCCATATTTCGATGCTGCGTAAGTACATGTCGAGTCCGTCACATGTGCTAAATTATGAACCTCTACAACTGACTCCAAATATGACATATGAAGAAAAACATGTCCAAATCATGGCGTGGCAAGAAAGAAGACTGCGAAACAAAGTCATTCCAATGGTTAAGGTCATGTGACTGAATCACTTAGAAGAAGAAGCTACTTGGGAAACCGATAGAAACTTGAAGAAACGCTATCCCGAATTATTCGGTATGTTCTAATTTCGAGGAAAAAATTTTATTTAAGGGGGAGGGAGAAATTGTAAGGTGTAAAATTTAGACGACGTAATTCAACTGCATGCAAATCTAAGAAAATATGAAAAATGGCAAATTAATTGATTTTAATTATTTAATTGATTATGTGACATGCATGATTATTTTTTAAATAGGATTTTATTGTCATTAGGCATAAAACTGTATTTTTAAGGGTTATTCGAGTTGCGATCGAGGAACGATAACCGAGGGCTGAAAATGTAAAATATTTTTATTAAATAATTGTTTTGAATTATTTAAAATATGAACGATGCATTTTCATATTTTTTAAAATAAGGAGTTTTGATGTGAATTCATACGCCGGGACTTAATTTTTATCGATGTTGATTTTTCAACAAAAAATACAAACTTATAGGCAACCCGGCTAATAAATTCACAAACTTATTTAAACAAATTATTTTTAATATTCTAATTAAGCACTAATGGACCTAATTATCCTCCTAAGTGGGCCTAAGCCTTTTTAGTGAGTTAATTAGTATTTAATATATTAAATCACCCCAAACACTCCCCATAGCACACGCCACTTCCTTATGCAATCCAAACTCCTTCCTCTCAAATTCACATGGCACACACATCATATTTTCAAGGAAAAATTCGAAAAGCTTCAAGGGTTTCAAGCCAAGGTCCCGTCGTCACCGTTCTTCGCAATCATCAACATATATTCGTGCGTAAAATACGCAAAGGCACGTATATTTCTTTCCTTCAAAACATCATCACATCATAATAAGTTTTATGTATGAATTTTATGGAAAAACAAGTATCACTTTGAATTATTTTCGGTTTATGGCATATGTCAAACTTTTGGCTTGTATTTTTCCTTCAAATCATGTTTTGTATGTATTAAAGGGATGCCATGTTTTAAATTATGTTCGAGCATTTTTTTACATGGGTTTAGAGTCATAGAACATCACCAAAAATCGCTGCACACACGAAACATGCAAGATGGAACTACTTCATATATTAAGACAACTTGGGGGCTCGGTTATTGTCATGGAGGCTCGGCTTGGTCTTGGCTTGGGGCCAGGGCTAGCCAAGACCGTGGGTGAGTCAAGGGTAGGGTCCTAGCAATGCTAGGACTCGAGTTAAGTGGGCTGGGAGGAGTCCTATCCAACAAGGACTCTTACCCGAGAGTCTTCAAGGCATGCGCAGGGTTCAGGGGCTTGCGGAAGGAAGAGGGCTCGGTCTGGGGACTTCGGGCTAGGCTAGGGTGACTCTTTGGGGTCCTAGGTGAGTGCTTGAGAGGATGGTTTAGGGACTGGGCACGCTGGTCAGGTGCTAGGGGCGAATCAAGGGTCCTATGGCTCCTAGGAGTCTCGGTCGAGTGCATGTGCTGGTTGTGTGCTTTTGGCTTCGAGCTAGGGGGCTGGTTCATGGGTTCCATGGGTCCAGAAGGGTGTCCTAAGGGGTTGGTCAAGGTTTGGTCCAGCATGGCTCGAGGGTGGCTCGAGGAAATTGGGACATGGTTTGGGGTTGAAATATATAAGTTAAGCTAGGGTTTCTTTTTGGAAATAAAATCGAAACACTGCTCATGGGGGTCGAGTCATGGTTCACGAGGGCTAAAATAATATAAAAAGTCTAAATTTTGAGTTTAGGAATCTTATATTAAAGTTTGGAATTTTTTTGGATTAAAACGCCTTTAAAACGAATAATTACAAATTAATTAAAAAGTCTATTATTTGAGGTAAATAAAATTATGGGAATTTTAAATTAGGCTTAAATAATTATTTGGAACATGTTAAATTCAATGAAATTAAGAAAGTAAAAAACGTGAAATTTTACGTCTATGGTAAAACGATAATTTTTACACCCGAAAATTAGTAAACATCATGACAGTTCTATAATTGATGTTTTATATGTTAATTTGATTATTTTAAATGTTTATGAATTTTTATATGTTAAATTGTGATTTTTAAATGTTCATGGATTTACGATTTAATCTTGACATTTAAAATACATGTTGCATGCTTGGTTTAAAAGAAAAACAATATTATATGCATGTTTTTATTAAGTGATGTAAATACGAAATATTGAAGGACGTGAAGGTATTGTGACTAAATACGATGCTATGTTGGAAATATCGTGAGGGTTATGGTCCCAGTGGGAGCCCGACGATCGTGTTACCTTAGATACGGATACGAATACGTTAATATGTTAATACGTTGGCCAAGGCCCAGTTGACCTGTGAGAATGCTGCTGTTGTCCCCGCCGCCCAGTACTGAGGTTTTTATAGATGGATCCATTGCCCAATACGAATACGAATACGACTCACAATCACGATCTGAATTCAAAAAACAAGAATACGTTAATATGAATATGAATATATTGATATGAAAATGTTTATGTTTAAAGTTTATGCATTATTATAAAAATGTTATGTTAGGTACAAGTATTTTTCAATGTTGTATGGGATCTGTATATGTATTACTTGTTATCAAGAATTGATACGAAACCTCGTACGAATGAAAAGCAAGCACGAATATTGAAATCGCACCTTCTACTCAATAATGAACAAGAATCGAATTATGTTGTCCCGATCTTTTGAAACAAGTAACGATTTGTGATATTCACCTCTAAGCGATTATAACTTAGCAATAAATATCAACGATAATAACAATCGAATTTCAAACGAACCTTCAAAGAACTTGTTTTGACAATCCGTGCGAAAAACAATC
This sequence comes from Primulina tabacum, assembly GCF_025594145.1. NCBI lineage: Eukaryota > Viridiplantae > Streptophyta > Magnoliopsida > Lamiales > Gesneriaceae > Primulina > Primulina tabacum. The sequence continues at coordinate 42,584,670 of NC_134550.1, read as the reverse complement.
GACAAACGCCACAAAGATACAATCTTTGATAAGTTTGATTTGTGTTGAAGATCAAAGCAAAATGCCTTGAATATTGAGAGAAATCTCCAATAATATGTTTAAAGTCTGAAATTCTTTCGTTCATGGTCTGATACAATGCATATATAATCAATAAAGTATGAAAAAGTAGTGTAAAAAGGCTTAATTAAGATAACTAGCAAATTTGACACGGAAGTGAAGATCGCGGGTGCGCTGATGATACGACCGCGGGTGCGCTGATGATACAACAGTTTTGTGCCAAGTTTACCCCACAAAGTTTTCCAAAAGTAACTCAAAAATTTAACATCACGGTCAGATACAATAGTCCTAGGCATACCATGTAACCTAACGACTTCCTTGAAGAAAAAATCCGCAATATTTGATGCATCATCGGTTTTATGACAAGCAATAAAATGTGCCATCTTAGATAATCTATCAACAACAACAAATATTGAATCCCTCCCCTTCTTAGTCCTTGGCAAACCTAAAACAAAATCCATAGAAATATCAATCAAAGGTTCACTAGGAACAGGAAGTGGTGTATATAATCCATGTGGTTGTGTTCTAGACTTAGCTTGTCTACAAATAATGCATTTTTCACAAACACGTTCAACATCACGTTTCATATGTGGCCAATAAAAATGGTCATGCAGACAACTCAAAGTTTTAGCCACACCAAAGTGCCACATCAAACCACCACCATGTGCCTCCCTCACAAGTAATTCACGAATTGATGATTTAGGAATGCACAATCTATCTTCTCTAAATAAATACCAATTATGCAAATAAAATTTATCATGTGGACCATGCATACATGTTTCAAATACTTCCTTAAAATCCTCATCCATCGCATACAATTCTTTCACATGTTCAAATCCCAAGATTTTTGAATCCATGGTAGAGATTAGTACGTACCTCCGTGATAGTGCGTCGGCCACTACATTATCCTTACCTTGTTTGTACTTGATTATGTAGGAAAATGTTCCTATGAATGCCACCCACTTAGCATGCCGCTTGTTCAGTTTCTGTTGTCCTCTAAGGTACTTTAGAAACTCATGATCCGTATGGATCACAAATTCCATAGGCCTCAAGTAGTGTTGCCATATCTCCAAAGTCCTCACAAGCGCGTACAACTCCTTGTCATATGTTGGATAGTTCAGCGCTGCTCCATTGAGTTTCTCACAAAAGTACGCCACTGGTCGTCCTCCTTGCATCAAAACTCCTCCAATACCTACACCTGAGGCATCACATTCAATTTCAAAAGTATTAGAAAAATCAGGTAAAACAAGTAAAGGCGCATTAATTAATTTTTGTTTAATAATATTAAAAGACTTCTCTTGTTCCTCGCCCCAAAGAAATGGAATGTTTTTCTTAATCACCGCCGTCATCGGTGCCGCCAGTGTGCTAAAATCTTTTACAAACCTCCTATAGAAGCTTGCTAGACCATGAAAGCTTCGAACTTGACTAACATTAGCAGGCGTTGACCAATCTCGAATAGCACTTATCTTGTCCTCATCCACTTGTATCCCCTGTGAACTTACCACAAAACCAATAAAGACAATTTTGCTTGTACAAAAATCACATTTCTTAAGATTAGCATATAAATGTTCATCCCTAAGTGTGATCAGTACAAATCTCAAATGCTCAACATGCTCTTCTAAATCTTTGCTATACACAAGAATATCATAAAAATAAACCACAACAAATTTCCCAATGTAAGCACGCAAAACATGATTCATCAACCTCATAAAGGTACTAGGAGCATTAGTTAAGCCAAAAAGGCATGACCATTCACTCATATAACCCATATTTGGTTTTAAATGCCGTTTTCCACTCATCACCTTCCCTCATTCTAATTTGGTGATAACCACTTTTTAAATCAATCTTACTAAAAATACATTCACCATGCAACTCATCTAACATATCATCTAGTCTAGGTATGGGATGCCTATACTTGATGGTTATATTATTGATTGCCCTACAATCTACACACATTCGCCATGATCCATCTTTCTTAGGAACTAATAAAACAGGTACAGCACAAGGAGACATGGACTCACGCACAAAACCCCTATCTAACAATTCACTTACCTGTCGCTGAAGCTCCTTAGTCTCATCCGGATTGCTTCTATAAGCTGGACGATTTGGCAATGCACTTCCGGGCACAAAATCAATTTTGTGCTCAATCCCCCTCAATGGTGGTATTCCTTGAGGTAGCTCCTCCAGAAATAAATCATCAAACTCCTGCAAAAGGGAAACAACAATGCTCGGAAGATTTTCGGCTATATCACTTGTGTTAAAGAGAATCTCTTTGTAAAGAATCAACACAAGTGTATCATGAGTGTGTAACAATTGTTTCATATCACTCTTTTGTGCCATATATGTTTTCTTTTTGACCTCTTTCCTCTCATTTTCTTTTCCCTTTTTTTTTATCTCTATGGTCATCTCATCATTTTTTTATCACTTATTTTTTTAGCCATATCTTTTTCTTGTTTGTTTTAAGGCCACCTCACTTTTCTTTTCACTCTTTCTTTCGGCCTCATCTCTTTTTTTCTTTTGTCGTTGGTCTTCCATGGGTTCTTTCTTGAGTACAAAAGAATATCTATGTGTCACTTGCCTATCATATTGCCATGGTCTCCCTAACAAAATATGACAAGCATGCATTGGCACCACATCACATAACACCTCATCAATATACTTCCCAATCGAAAACGCAACCAAGACTTGTTTGTTCACTTTCACTTCAGCACAGTCATTCAACCACTGTAGCCTATATGGTTGAGGATGTTTCAAAGTAAGCAAGCTCAATTTTTCAACCATTTCAAAACTAGCAACATTGGTACAACTTCCTCCATCTATAATAAGATTGCAAACCTTGCCATTGACAAAACACCTAGTATGGAATAAGTTTTCCCTTTGGTTAGTTTCTTCTTCCTTGACTTGGGTACTCATTATACGCCTAGTCACTAATGCTTCGCCCACAACTGCCTCATATCCCTCATCAGGATCCTCTAATCCAGGCATCTCATCTTCTCCTCTCCATCATCTCCCTCACTATGAGATTCATACTCCCCTTAATTATTCAACACCATCACCCTTTTATTGGGACATTGGCTAGCAATATGACCAACTCCTTGACACCTAAAACATTTAATATCTCTAGAACGATTAATAGGAGTTTCAGGTTTACCTTGCCCTCCCTGCTTAGGCGCCTCCTGTTTAATGTCAACTTTGGGTTTGACCACTACCTTGCTTTCTTCACGTTTAACAACGTTGGAATGCCAAGGTGTTGATGTATTCCCATATTGTGTGGTACGGCCAACTCCTCTCCTCTTTAGTTCTTGCTCCACTTTTATCGCCATCTGCACCATTTCATCAAGATCCAAGTAATGTCTAAGCTCCACTTGGTCTTGAATTTCCCTGTTCAAACCACACAGAAAACGAGCCATAGTAGCCTCACTATCCTCATCTATATTTGTTCTAATCATGACTACTTCCAACTCTTTATAATAGCCCTCAACACTCTTCACACCCTCTCTCGATGTTTGTAACTTCTTAAACATTTCTCTATAGTAGTGATTTGGTACAAACCTCTTCCTCATTACGCTCTTCATCTCAACCCAAGTTTCTATAGGCCTCTCAATGCATCTTCTCTTAGTGGTTACTAATTGATCCCACCAAATAAGTGCATAATCAACAAACTCAACCACGGCCAACCTAACCTTTTTGAGTTCAGAATAATGGTGACAATCAAACACAAATTCAACTCGCTTTTCCCATTCTAAATAAGCCTCTGGATCCGACTTACCATGGAACGACGGAATTTTCATCTTAATGCTACCTATGTTATTATCTTCCATATTCCCATCATCGTACCTACCCCGTAAGGCTTCTCTTCTTCCCCTACCAAATCCTCTACCTCTTCCGCTCCGACCCCAGTTCTCGTTTTGACTCTCCTCTTCTACTCCTAGTTCATAATCATCCTCTTCTTCTTCGACTGTACCCAAACCCTTAGGTTTAGATTTATTTTCACTAGTGCTAACTTCAAGCCTATCCAACCTCTCATATAAAGGATCCAACTCGGTCCTCATCATTCTACTAAAATGCCCAAATAACGCCTCCATTTGAATCTTAGACAACCCCTGGTTCGAACTTTCTCCTAATAACACAGATCTGATAACAGAATGAAATTTATATTTTTCTTTTCTTATATATATATATATATATATTTTATATATAGAAAGATTTGACAAAAGAAACGAAAGGATACCACAGACCTGATAACAGAACAAAATTTTAGACAGATCTGAAAATTAAGAACAAGATTCTTACTTGAATTCAATGAGCCAAAGCTCTGATACCAAATGATACGAAACCTCGTACGAATGAAAAGCAAGCACGAATATTGAAATCGCACCCTCAATTCAATAATGAACAAGAATCGAATTATGTTGTCCCGATCTTTTGAAACAAGTAACGATTTGTGATATTCACCTCTAAGCGATTATAACTTAGCAACAAATATCAACGATAATAACAATCGAATTTCAAACGAACCTTCAAAGAACTTGTTTTGACAATCCGTGCGAAAAACAATCGACAAACGCCAAAAAGATACAATCTTTGATAAGTTTGATTTGTGTTGAAGATCAAAGCAAAATGCCTTGAATATTGAGAGAAATCTCCAATAATATGTTTAAATTCTGAAATTCTTTCGTTCATAGTCTGATACAATGCATATATAATCAATAAAGCATGAAAAAGTAGTGTAAAAAGGCTTAATTAAGATAACTAGAAAATTTGACAGGGAAGTGAATACTGCGGGTGCGCTGATGATACGACCGCGGGTGCGGTGAAGCTTCGGGATTAGCAAATTTGACACGGAAGTGAAGACTGCGGGTGCGCTGATGATACAACCCCGGGTGCAGTGCAGCTTCGGGAATTTTTTTTAAATTCGATTATCATGGACCGCGGGTGCGGTCCCTGTTTTAGCGCGGGTGTGCTGGACCTTCGGCAATTGCACTTGAATAACATTCCAAAGACCTCCAATATTATTCCCATGATTCCCAACCTCCTCTAATTTAGTCACCCAATTTGTAGATCCTCCTTGGTAGTTCATCATGAGTCCTTGAAGTGCATCTTTAAACTTCTTGCTACGTCACCTCGTTATAGGTCCTTCGGGCAACTCCAACGACTCCCATGCTTTCTTTGGTGCTTGATCAACCACGTTTGCATCAAGAATATAATGGGTTTAGTCTTTAGACTCACTATGTGTGATTGATGCAGGTGATGTTGATAGTCTTTAGACTCACTAGATGTGATTGATGCAAGTGATTTTGATAATTATGATATTGGACGTCTTGATGGGTGACTTTGCTGGACTGTGGGTGCACATAACCCGAGGACCAGCGCTTCTACTTTCTGCATTTAAGTTTATGATTTTTGTTAAAGATTTTACGACTATTTATTTATGCTTTTGAGAGATTTTTGAGAGGTTTAGTATGTGCTATACTTTTCATATTTATTGTTTTTTAGGTTTGGTAAAATGTGTGATGATTTTACGATTTAAAATATTTTCCTTTGATTTTTAAATGTTAGTTGATTGTTTATTTTTAAAATGGGACAAGGTATTTTCAAAGTTTTTATATATATGTAAGAGGAAAAAAAAATTCTATTACATTTTAAGAAAAATGAATAAGTAGATGTTTCATTTTCAATCATTCAGTAGAAAATTTTTTTATTCTAATTTTTTCATTCTTTCATTCTTTGTACGAATCTGTACACTGAATAAGTTATCAATAAAAGATTATTTTATCTACGAGAAGTTCAGTTTGATCGGTTCATAAATGCTATGTTTTGTAAAACACCAAAAAGGGGGAAATTGTTGAGATCGTGATTTCAGAGTTTGACAAATTAAGAGTGAAAAGATTGAACAACTGATCGAGAAAAATGAAGGTAACTGAACTGAAGATTCGTAAACTGATAGTTGCCCGAACTGCAGATTAATGCGTATATAGTCAAAGGCAACTGAACTCAGCTAAGCTAACTGAACTGTGTTGTAAACTAGACGATCAGTTAAGACTGACCAGTTACACAACAATCATTTAATCCTATCGGCTATGTTAATCAGCTTGAGACGTCATCAGTTAAGGAACGTAGCTATCAACCAACAACTGTACAAGAGCATACTGCAACATATAGTGGGAACGCCGCATTTCAGAAAATCTACTGTGTACGATTGACAGAAGAATGTTGACGTGACTATACAACGAATATAAAGATTCAAAATGCATTCATTTTTACCGTTGTAAGAAAGGCCTATAAATAGCCGAGAAAGATCAGTTGAAGTATAATAATCAAGCTATGAAATTGTTCAAGTTATCAAGAAGAAATATGTGCATACTCTTTCAACTTAAAAGCTCTCAGAAGCTCACACTTAGCATACATATTCATAGCTTTCAGGATATACATTGAGCTTAAAAGCACAAACACTCATTGTTGTATTATTCGATCCTGTAGAGATCAGTTGTGCTAAGAAGTTACATATCATTTGAGTACTGATAAATTGTATTGAATCTAAGAGTTTCAGTTTTGGCATTGTTAAGTCCAAAATGAAGTGAGTTTGTACAAATCTTGTATAGATCTAAGTCTTTTAATAAATATCATATCTTCGAGATAGAAGGGATGACGTAGAAGTGTTTGAAAACTCCGAACATCAATAAATCTTGGGTCCTTTAATTTCAGTTTTATTCTATCTGTCATTCAGTTTATTTTCGCACTTCCATTAGTTAACTGATTGATATTCACAACAAGATTCCTAAATTCAGTTTATCACTAAACTGACTCGTTATTCGAAAATGTTGTGAAAACTGTTAAGTTTTTATTCAACCCCCCCTTCTAAACACTTTTTCACTCCCAACTGATCCTAACAGCAAGCATGTGGCTTACGTGGGTTTGCATTTTGGACGTTACAAAAAGCCTTTTATTTGTTCAATTCAGACCATAAGTGCTCAGTAGAAAATATGATACAAAGAAATTTGGTTAGTCGTGTCTCTTCTTTTATAAATTTCAAAATTTCAGAGATATAAGAGAACTCGTTTTAAATATTGCCGGGAAAAAATTTGAGCTTAAATTTTTATGAAAATATGGCTTTTGATTCACACAAAAAGAGTGATAAATATGTTATTTGAAATAATTGTTTATCTAAGTTTTGTGATAATCAAAACAAGGGAGATTTTTTGGGTTTAGAAACTTTAACAATCTTGATTTTGATGATAAAATTTTATTGTGTTTCTAACATATTTACTAAAGTATGAAGTTACTTGAGTAACTTCATGATATACATAAGTCGGAGAAGCCAGCGACTGTTCTATCACTATCAGGTCCCTCTGTCACGAGATCAATCACCTACGACTAGGCGCAGTAGCCTATGACTCAATACATAAAGCAATAAGATGAAGTATGTGATTTCGGAAGAGGACATCGTCAGGGCTTCTGTTTCTTTTTACGGCATAAAAAAGAAAAAAAAATACCGGAATAAGAAATTTACATTAAACCAAAAAAAAAAAAAAAAACTCAGCCATTCCATCTTCTTCTCCTTGATGGGTTCTTTTTGTTTCCCAGTTAACTTACTAATCATTTTCTGGAGCTTGTCCGTAAACATGCCATTCGCTCATGTGAAGCGTCATTCGAAGCCAGATTTTCCTACATCCCACATATCTTATCGCTATTTAAACACCAAAAACTGTAAAGCTCTTGTGATACCTTTGTCTCAAATTAAAAAAATAAAAAATTTAAAAAGAGTATAACGAGATATAATTGATTTCTATAGCAACTTGGGTTAATCATTTTCGTAAAATGATGACGAATACGAAATAGTTGCTATAGAAGCCCATTGTGAAGTCATGCAGACGCGGGCCAGGGACCGGGCTCGGGGCGTGACAAAATAATATCAGAGCCGGTCACCGGCATGGAACACCGGGAAATAAGTGATATGCGCGGCAAAGTGCTAGACGTCGCTTTTTGAAGGAAGGGTGATTGTGATACCCTTGTCATACATCTTAAAAATTAAAGATTTAAATGAGTTTATAATGAGGTACAATGAACTTATATAACAACTTGAGTTAATCATTTTTGTAAAGCGAGAACAAATACAAAGTAGTTGCTATAGGAACCCATTATGCAGTCACGCAGACGCAAGTCCACGCTCGAGGCGTGACAGCTATTCTCCATCTAACTGCATTCATGTAGCCAAGACATGATTCGTGTCGGATCTCTCAAATTTTACGATAATTAGAGTTAAAATAATATTTTAATTTATATATATTTCATTTTTTTAAAAATAATTTGCTCCGCTGGAGTTGATGACATATTGACATGGATACCCGGAAGAAGCAAAAAGAAACTACTTGCATTTTTATAGAGTCCATTCATCAATCATAAGCAGATGCACACGGTACGTGTACACTGCCACCTGTCTGGGAACCAATTTTAGCCCAGAAAGCGATGATCGCTGAAAGAAACTCATCCAATTCCATCCCAGATTCCCCCAAAATCTCCTCAAATATCTTGTTTATGCATCCACAATTGCGTACAAATATTATTGTTAGCTAGATAGTATATACACACACGATGCGTAACATGGCAAGCTCCGCCTCGCCGAAAGGCATCGCCGCCATAGTAGGCGTCGGTGCCAAGCTCGGCCGGTCCATTGCCCGGAAATTCGCACATGAAGGGTACACTGTCGCCATTCTAGCACGCGACCTAGGCCAGTAGTCTCCCTACATATATACAATTACTTTCTCCACCATTTCCACCTCATTTAAATACGTACGTATATATATGCATATACCCGTTACCCAGATCGATGCTGATTTAATTGTTACAGGTAGACTGTCAAGATTTGCAGATGAAATAGCGAGAGAAGAGAAAGCGCAGGTATTCGCAATCCGAATCGATTGCTCCGAGTCCCGAAGCATAAAGGATGCATTCGAGGGGGTTCTGTCTCTGGGTTTCGTGGAAGTTTTAGTGTACAACGTTTACCATCCAATATCGTGGATCCCCAACAATTTTTCCGATATCAGGCTCGATCACTTCGAGAAATCCATAGCCGTCTCCGCCGTCGGCGCATTCCACTGTGCCCAACAGGTAATTGGTGCACTCCAAATTAAACATTTGGAAGCTGGTACTAAATATTTTGAGAAAATCGCAGGTGCTTCCGGGCATGGTGGATAGAGGAAGAGGGACGATTATGTTCACCGGCTGCTCCGCTTCTCTTTACGGGATTGCTGGCTTCTCCGACTTATGTATGTCATTAATACAATTACTAGCTAGCTTTTTCCAACGCCATTAATGAATTCTTTTTTCTGTTTACTCTTCGGTTATTAATTATATATATATAAACAAAATATCTAGTGAAATTATTTGTTATGATATGTGTAAACTTTAAAATATTTATTTAATTTTCAATCAGTCAATTGGCTTAAGATCGAGTAATGCTTTTAATGTTAAAATAATAAGCTACATTTGATTCTCAAAAGTGATACTTTACGAATTGTATGACTTCTTAGTGGAAAAAAAATCCCATTCAAGCACCTTTTTTTAGCTAAGCCACTTTTAACAAAAATATTAAATATGTTTGTACTTTAAAAAAATTTCTATCCAGAAATACTCAAAATTTTGTTCTATTTGATATTGAGGTGTAGTAAAATTCAAAATATACTTTGCATGTGCAAAATTTACTATGATATCTGTGGGGACCCGGATGCTAATTCAAGTCTTAATCATTATTAATATTAAATATAACAATTAAGAAAAGTGAGACTAATTTTTTTTTCTTTTTAAATTATATATGCGGAAACGTAATGTAATCTATTTAATATACATGTCAGTATAAAAGTACAAATAAGTACTACCAGTTTCTATCTCAACTAGGTTCAACATCTATACATCAAGTGCTGAATCCTATTCTGCTTCTGGGCCCGGATCTCCACGCTAACTAAATCTCTCATCCTCTTCCTGATCCTGATCCTGTCCCACCTGTTGTCATGCACACATACAAACAAGACAACAGCCGGATAACTCCGGTGAGAATTACATTCCTAGTATAAATCATGTATACATGCATTTCATATAAACAGTTATAACAACATGAAACAAATATTCATAACATGTATCAAAATCAGAAACATGAATCAATACAAACTCTGAATTACACTCTGTGACTCTTAGACTCTGACTCGACTCATCCTAATCTAGGGATCCCGATCTGAATAAGAACGTAACAATCTCTCACCTACTCCCTCAGTCGTGGTGACGGTACGTTCTTATTACGGACTTTGGTCCTAGCTATACCGAATATCGAAAATAGAAGTCGCTCTTCTTCTAAGTCACAATGATATGACCAAACGTCCGGTGTCTTGGCGGTTCTGTCCAGGACTAGGCGGATCTGCCCTGGCGTATCTTGCCGAACCTCTGTGGAAATGTGCAATGTCCCAGCGATTGTTCTATCACTATCAGGTCCCTCTGTCACGAGATCAATCACCTACGACTAGGCGCAGTAGCCTATGACTCAATACATAAAGCAATAGACCAAATATAACAATCACATCAATTGCAAATATCAATGCAATAAGATGAAGTATGTGATTTTAGGAAAACAGGAAATTTGGCGAGTTTCAGTATTTTGATGATATATCATAGTTCAGTTATCTGAATGATCAGCCGACAAAACAGTTGAATAGAAAACTCAATTTGGCACAAGTTGTATCTCTTGTTATGTGAGCTAAATCTGATGTTATCTAAGCAAATAGATGGCAGTAAAGCTCACCAGTTTGGATGAATAGTAAGGATTGGTTGGGTATGAACAGTTGGGGTATTTCGATCATCTGGATCAGCTCGGTTATTGTAAGGCCCGAGATTTTGATTATTGTAATCTGATATGATTTTTGGATAATTGAGATGTGATTATAGACGAAACGGATCAGACCGGGATAGACGAGAAGATAACTCGAATTATGTGCGAGGATGAGCCCTCGCGCATATGCGCGACCCCGCCGGGCGCATATGCGCGAGGCAGGAAGAGGACCTCGCGCATATGCGCGACAGGAAGAGGACCTCGCGCATGTTTCAGGCGATCATTCGAGGCGGGATTGAGGAAAAGACCGGCGACGATTTTGACAATTTAAAATGTGGTATTTTATTTTTAAGCTAAGTTTGGGGCGTTTTAAATAATTTATTGAGTTTTAGCATTTTTAAGCTTAAATCACTTATTTAGTAATTTTGAGAGTTTAAAACTTTTAAACTTTGCATTGTGTGGGTGTTATTTTAATTAAGGAGCTATTTAAAAATTAGTGTGTATTTTGATTCCAAGAAATTTTGAGTTAGTGTTTGATTAACTTTTAATTGGTGGTTAATTTATTTTTTTAAGCAATTTATTTCCCTAAATCCCCCACTAACTCACGCCACACACTACACACTTTACACACTTTTACACACACCTATAATCGCACAACACACACACAAACAATCCATTCAAGTTTTATATTTTTGGAGAGAAGAAATTTTAGGGTTCTTCTCCCCATAGCAGCCGCCCCCTTCTCTAACAATTTCCAACAAGTTTTGTTGAGTTTTCTTCAAGAATTTTAGCGCCACAATCGCCCAGGATCAACCTCGCTTCTATCTCTGCTTCGGTGTCACCGTTTCGGTAACGTTTGACATAAAAAGACACGTATATTCTGTTCTTGCTGCATCGATCTTGTCATAGTATGAATTTTGATGCGTTTTGTGTGAAAACATGTGAATGATTCGTAGTAGTTTGAGCAGAAATTGTATTGGACGTATTTTGAAGTAGTTTTGAATCTCAAAAATTCGTTTTTACTGTCTTTTCAAATATTGCGATTTTTCAGTCGGGATTTTGAGAAAACTTTCAACACGAAAAATGTAGAACTTTTTGATGCCTTCTATTTGATATATGATTCGAAATTTTTGGACAAAAATTGAATGAGTTATGGTGTTTTTCTTGGGACTGCTCAAACTGCGTTTTCAGAAATTTTATGATATTGATGTGTTCTTGAAATTTTTGTGTTGCAGGCTTCGTTGGAGATCGACGGGTGATTGTTGCTGCGTATAGATATATTGGTAATGATGTTTGGAGTATTTTTGAGGTTACGTTTCATGTCGTTAGGCACTTGAACTAGTGGGAAGTCGCAGGAAATCGATTTGATGTCAATTGCCATATTTTGTGTTGCATTGGGTAGTAGAGTGGACGTCGTGTTTTGAGGTGTTTGTACGAGTTTTGGTGCAATGTTATGGTGTCCTAAGAAGAGTCTTAAGGTGTTGAATCACATCCTTTAAGTGTCAAATTGGGTGAATAGACATTGCATAAGTTTTCTCGCAGGTGCAGAAAAATCGAGGACACACGAACCTGCACACGGACCCTGACACGGGGTCCGTGCCTGTAAGGTCTGAGATTTTATTACTGTAATCTGAGATTAATCTGAAATAATTTATTTATTAATCGAGATGACTATAAACGGAACGGATCAGACCGGGAGAACCGAAAGAAGATTTGACATGAAGTACAAGAAGAGTCCCTGCGCACATGCGCGACAGGTATCGGCGCACATGCGCGAAGATTACAGAAGCATCGGCGCACATGCGCGAGATAAGACGCGCATATGCGCGACCCGTCCAGAAACTTTGGCGCATATGCGCGAGATGAAGCGCGCATATGCGCGAGTGGTTAAAAGTCGAGACCCGTAGGTCTCGCGCATATGCGCTAGACGTGTTAGGTGAAGGAGTGCGCCACTTGCCTTCATGCATGTAACATATATATATATATATATAAGACAAGCCAACCTTCAGCATCAAAAAGAAAGAATCGAAGGAAACTTTTGAAGAATTTCTTCGTGAAATTCTTAATCAAGATTTCGCAAAATCCGCCCGTCCGATTTTAAATCCGACTTCGGTACTAAATTCCTATCGACGCAGGCTACAACTGGACGTAAGTTTTGTTACGTTTAGACATGATTTGAAATTATGATATTGTCAGAATTGAATATGAATCAGATATGATGTTCCTGCTACAGTAGGCTTTGTATAATTGAAGTCAGATTAAAGAATAGACTGGTTATACAATTCTTACGATTTTCAGAGTTGAATTAATTGAGATTTGATATCAGAGTTGAGTTATTACTGAATTTAAGTGTACCGATATTGAGATTAGGAATTGTATTGATACTGATTATGAATTCTGATAGTATCTCTGGGATGTTGAGATTTACGGGGATATCGAGACTGTATCGTTATGCCGTCGAAACATCAGTTGATTTAGATTGATCAGATTTAGTAATGATTTCGATTGTATCGTGATATCGTTGATATGAATTAGATTGTACCTTATTCAGATATGGATCAGATTATATACTGATTTGAGTATTGATCAGAACAGGTTTTGAATCAATTTATATACTGATATTGTATTTATGCGATTGTCATTGCCAGACTGGGTATGGGCAGATTGGAATACGAGACTTCGTCTTCATCAGACCGAGAAGAGAAAGGTATAAATTGATGTTAATTGGGAGATCGACTTGAGTTAGATTTAACTCAAGTTTCCCTAAACCACATACTTGTATGGTATTGTTTTTATACCTTTGTATTTTAATGATTATGTTTATTCTTTTGAATTAGAAATAGAAAGCAGAGCTATTGAGTGAGAGTCACTGACAGAGGGGTTAGATTTTGACAGTATAGTCACTGACCCATTGCACATTCTCAGACTAGGCTTAGTCTTGGTAGATACGCCAAGACACTGGACGTTTGGTGTATCGATATGCTTAAGATACAGACATTGTTCTTATTGTAGATTATTCGATACAGCTAGACCAAAGTCCAGATGTGAAGGCCCTCGAACTCCTTGCTTGAAAATTTGCGGAAAATTAAAAATTTTCTTTTTTAAAAGAACTTAAATGGCCTCATTCATAAAATCACTGGTGAATCAAGTTCAATATTTCAAAATATTGCAGCGGAAGAAAATCAAAGTTTTGCCAACAACAACGATTTAAAAATATCCAACAACTCATAAAAATTGTTTGCGAAGAAAATAACAACTGCTGCTCTGAGGTCCTCGGGTGCCACTACTGCCGACCCAAGCTGGCTCACTGGTCCCCGCCCTCGGCCCTGGCCTCATCAGTACCTACAACAATCAAGTCTAGTGAGCCTAAAGACTCAGCATGCATAAATCGCAGGTAACGAGTAAAAATCTGAATTTAAAATATGCATGTGATAAAATATCCTGTCCTGAGGCATACTGAAAATAATCTGTACTGAGCAATTATAATACGTGCATAACTGAACTGGAAATCACTGTAAAAATATTTGCTCCTTGGAGCCTGTACTGAAATAACTGATAAAATTTTCTGTTGAGATTATGTTTTACGCCTGTGGCCACTGCACTAAGCTGAACTGATCGGTAACTGGCTACCGGGGAGGCTGAAACTGAACTGAGCTGGCCGGTCACTGGCGACCGGGTGGTACCATACTGAACTGATCGGTCACTGGCGACCGTATAAAATAACACTCCCACATAGTGAATGAACCACAAGCCATATCGCATAAATCTCAAAAATAATCATTTTCTATTTAATGCACGTAAAATAATTAACCGGCGTAATGAAAATTCCTGTAATTTTACCAACTGGATTGGATTGGATCGTTCCCAGGCTCGCTGCAACCTAACTGTGCCATGAAAAATATGCAATAGCTTAAACTTGACCAACTATGCAATTTACGTTCAAAAGATGCGACTATGACGCCTAATGACTTCGCATTTAATCATGACTCCGAGCCAACCTGAACCGACACTGAAACGACGTATAGTCATGATTAAAATACGCTGAAAAACCATAAAATAATGTTCCTAAAATGATAGGGTCGAAATCTAGGTGGAATGGAGGCCAAAACACGAAACGCTCTTTCGAGAGTCAATTTGGCACATTGCACCGTAAATTCTCGTACGACCTCAAAAATGATCCAAATGACGAACGGTCGAAAACATGACCTTCCTAACTCAATGAGGCACTGTCCAGTCCAAGGCCATGGGCTAAAAGCCAACCAAGAACTCGAACGAGCCTCTGAACCGACACAGCAACTTGCTGTAATTTCCAGCAGCTGCGACCTAGCTTACATCGCGTCGTTTGCGAGACTTTTGGCCATTGGGGCTTGAACCACCGACCAAAGCCTCTCCACAACGTCCCAAGGAATGATTTGAACCATGGCTAAGGGCCCTAGGCCAGCCACAATTCGCCTCATTCCAGCAACCACCCGAAAGTTCTCACCGAGGGCCCTCATGCGTGCGTGTGTAGTGTTTATGCTATGATCGATGTCTTGCGTCGTTCCAGTGGCCATTTGATTGACCATGGCACGATCTAGACATCTAGGAGCATGATATGAACCGTGGCTAAGGGCCATAGGCCAACCAAGATCCACACCAAGCCACAAAAGAAACGAAACCAAATGCTGAAAAATGGAAGGGCCTAATGGGGAAAGGGGCTGTTCTTGTTGATTATTTAAAAACCGATGAGCCATGGACCAAGCCACCAAAAGGGCGACTTAGTCACGTCTTAGACATGCTAGGAAAGTGATCCAACCATGGCTAAAGGCCCTTGGGGCAGCCAAGATCAGATCCTTCCTCCTTGACATCCAAACTGAATTTTCGAATCACATTTCTGCACTTATGGGGAACTTGCTGTCATTTCGGTTTTCCAGCAAGCATGGGGCTGGTTTGAATGGACCAACATGGTCCTAATGCATCCTACTACATGTATACAAGTCGCCTTGAGAGCCTGGAGTCGATCCAATACCTGAAACTCACAAACCAAAAGAAATCGTGAAGCTTGCCATGAAGAGCCGAAATTCTGCATGTGTGTTCCCAAAATATTTTGACATGTATCTCGGTTTTTTGCTTGCTAAAACATGATCATGTACGGAAAAATAAATGATAATATGACTTGATTGAGGTTTGAAAGAAATCTAGACATGCCTGATTTCGTTTCGAAAGAAAACGAAAAGAAGAGACGAGACGGCGCGGAGGAGACGGAGTGGCTTGCTTCTCTACCTTTCTTGGCTCTCGATTTTTCTCCCTTTCTCCCTAGCTGCTATCCACGTTTTTTCTACTGAAAAGGGGTCTTATTTTCGGTGGAGGTGGAGGGGGGAGTGATGGTTATGAAGGTGAGGAGAAGGGTGCACAAAAATAGGATCATATCAAGACCAAGTCCACTCCCCTTTTGAATTTGAATTTTGAATTGATATCAAATGAGTTGGTGGATGCTTCTAGGAGGTGGTGGCCGAAATTTAGCTTGATTCTAGACTAGGATATGTCCATTTATTTAATTAAATTGTGCTCCCAAAAATCCTAGAATTATCCTACTAATTACATGCAAAGAATTGGTCAAAGTTGGTGAGTTGGAAAAATGAATCTTCTAGCACTAAGGGTGGCCGAAAAATGCATGATAAAATAAAGGGAAATGTTGATTATCTAGTCAACTAATAATCCTTGAAAGCCTTACTAATCCTTTAAATAATTTAGTGAGCTAACCCCTTAATTTAATAACTTAAATGAGTTCATTTCTTAATCACCTCAAATAATTAAATTAAATATTCAAACCTTCCTTTCTAACTTAAATGAACTTAGTTACTAGCTAAATTAACTTCTGGAAATATTTCTCAAATCTTAAATTCTATCTCAAAACTCCAACTCCGGTCCGGCCTCACTGAAAATACTGAAATGCTAAAAATCAAACTGCTGAACTGAAATAATAAATAATTAACTTCAAACAAATGCATTTAAAATAATCATGCAATGAAGTCAATTAAATTTAAAAATCTAGAATTATGCATGGCTTATACGTCTACTGATTTACGGGTTCTACAATCCTTCCCCCCTTAAATAAATTTCGTCCTCGAAATTAGAACTCACCGAATAACTCAGGGTATCGACTTCTCATCTCCGGCTCAGACTCCCACGTAGCTTCCTCCTCTGAATGGTTGAGCCATTTGACTTTGACTCGCTTAACCAACTTGTTCCGAAGTTTCTTCTCCTGTCTGTCTAAGATCTGCACGGGTCTCTCCTCATAAGATAAGTTCGGAGTAAGCTGCAACGGCTCGAAATTCAGCACATGCGAAGGATTTGCCATATACTTCCTCAGCATGGAGACGTGAAAGACATTGTGTACTCCGGCCAGATTTGGCGGAAGAGCCACACGATACGCTAGCGTCCCAACTCTGTCGAGGATCTCAAACGGTCCAATGAATCTCGGACTAAGCTTCCCTTTCTTGCCAAATCTCATGACACCCTTCATAGGTGCCACTTTCACGAAGACATGATCGCCCACTGCAAACTCTAACTCTCTCCTCCGCTGATCGGCATAACTCTTCTGTCGGCTCTGAGCAGTCCTCATCCTATCACGGATCTTGACTACTACATCTGCTGCCTGCTGAACAATCTCTGGACCCAACTCTGCTCTCTCTCCTACTTCATCCCAATGAACAGGAGATCTACACTTGCGGCCATACAGCGCCTCATACGGAGCCATACCTATGGACGACTGGAAACTGTTGTTATAGGTGAACTCTACCAATGGTAAGTTCGACTCCCAACTCCCGGAGAAATCAATGACGCAAGCACGGAGAAGATCCTCTAAGATCTGAATAACTCGCTCCGACTGTCCATCTGTCTGCGGATGGAAAGCTGTGCTAAACAGCAACTTCGTACCCAAAGTCGAATGCAAACTCTTCCAAAACGAGGAAGTGAATCTGGGATCTCTGTCGGATACGATAGAAACTGGAATACCGTGGAGTCGGACTATCTCTCGGATATACAGCTCTGCATACTGAACCATGGTGAAAGTCGTCTTAATAGGCAAGAAGTGCGCTGATTTGGTAAGACGATCTACAATCACCCAGATAGCATTCGATCCTCTGGCTGACCTCGGCAATCCGGTCACAAAGTCCATGGTAATGTTCTCCCACTTCCACTCGGGAATAGGAAGAGGCTTGAGCAAACCTGCTGGTCTCTGATGCTCGGCCTTCACTAACTGGCAAGTCTGGCACTCGGATACAAAACGCCTGATGTCCTTCTTCATTCCTGGCCACCAATACAATAGCTGCAGATCTTTGTACATCTTCGTACTCCCAGGGTGAATAGAGTACGGGGACGTATGGGCCTCTGATAAGATGTCTGCTCGGATAGAATCACTGCTAGGAACCCATATCCTATCTCGGTATCTCACAATACCGTCGCTGACTGTATACAAAACACTGCCCTTGGCTTCATCTCTCTTCTTCCACTGTGCCAACTGCTCATCTGCTGCCTGACCGCTGCGAATACGGTCAATAAGAGAGGACTGGATAGTCAAGGTAGATAAACGAGGAACTCTACCTCGAGGATAAGTCTCAAGATCAAACCTCTGCATCTCAATCTGAAGAGGTTTCTGCATCGTCAAATGAGCCATCACTGCGACTTTCCTGCTCAAGGCATCCGCAACTACATTAGCTTTACCCGGGTGGTAGCTAATGTCACAATCGTAGTCTTTCACAAGCTCCAACCAACGTCTCTGACGCATGTTCAGCTCCTTCTGCGTAAAGAAATACTTGAGGCTCTTATGGTCGGTAAAGATCTGGCACTTCTCTCCATACAGATAGTGCCTCCAAATCTTCAAAGCAAAAACTACGGCCGCTAACTCCAGATCATGGGTAGGGTAATTCTTCTCATGAATTTTCAGCTGTCGAGAAGCATACGCTATCACTCTCCCATGCTGCATCAAAACTGCACCTAAACCAAGCTTCGAAGCATCGGTATAAAGGACAAACTCTCCAGATCCTGACGGTACAGCCAAAACGGGTGCTGAGATAAGAGCTTGCTTCAAAGTATCGAAGCTCTTCTGACACTCCTCGCTCCACACAAACTTCACATTTTTCTTGGTCAGTGCTGTGAGTGGAACGGCAATGGATGAGAATTCCTGAATGAATTTCCTGTAATATCCTGCTAGCCCAAGAAAACTGCGGATCTCTGATGCATTCTGAGGCACAACCCAATCTCTGACTGCTACAACTTTTGCGGGGTCTACCTCAATACCACTGCTAGAAACAATGTGGCCCAAGAACGCCACCTTCTCTAACCAGAATTCGCACTTACCGAACTTTGCGAATAGTTTATGTTTCTGCAATGTCTGCAACACTGTGGTCAGATGCCTGCTGTGCTCCTCCCGACTCTTGGAGTGGACGAGAATGTCATCTATGAACACTATCACAAACTGGTCGAGGTACGGCTGAAATACGCGATTCATGAGATCCATGAAGATCGCTGGCGCATTCGTCAGACCGAACGGCATCACTAGGAACTCGTAGTGACCATAACGAGTCCTGAAAGCTGTCTTCGAGACATCAGCATCTCTCACCCTCAACTGGTGATAACCGGAACGCAGATCTATCTTGGAGAAAATCGAAGCTCCCTGCAACTGGTCAAACAAATCCTCAATCCTCGGCAGTGGGTATTTATTCTTCACTGTAACCCTGTTCAACTCCCGGTAGTCAATGCAAAGCCTCATCGAGCCATCCTTCTTTTTAACGAATAAGACTGGCGCGCCCCATGGAGAAAAGCTCGGGCGAATGAACTCCTTGTCGAGAAGTTCCTGGATCTGCTTCTTAAGCTCTGCCATCTCTGTCGGTGCTAGTCGGTACGGTGCTTTGGATATCGGAGCCGTACCTGGCATAAGCTCAATGGAAAACTCCACCTCTCTCTCTGGTGGCATACCAGAGACGTCTTCGGGAAAAACGTCTAAGAAATCTCTAACAATCGGAACATCTGAGGCTGACTGGCTGGGTTCCTCGGGGACAGATAAAAGGGTTGCTAGAAATGCCCGACACCCTCTATGCATGAGCTTCCTAGCCTGAACATAAGGAATAATGCGCGGTAAAGGAAAGTACCTGTCCGGCTCAAATAAGAACTGCTCCATTCCAGGCGGTCGGACAAGAACGGATCTCCGCTGGAAGTCTATCAACACTCTGTTCCTCAATAGCCAGTCCATCCCTAGGATGATGTCAAATTCCGGCATCGGTAGCACAATCAGATCCGCATAAACAAGATTACCGTGCAGCTCAAGGTCTATATCTCGGATAACATTGGTAGCTGCCATCTCCTCGCCTGACGGCAACACTACTGAAAAGGCTGTATCTAGCCCAATGGTCTGGATCTTGAGAAAGTTTGCAAAGATCTCCGAAATAAATGAGTGAGTGGCCCCTGAATCTATCAAGGCCTTGGTAGCGGAACCAGATATAAAAATTCTCCCTGAAAGAGCGGAGCTCTAAGTTGAATCCCACTACAAGATCTAAACTTATAGACATGCAAAGGTCTAGGTTCCTCTAGCTTAATTTCCCCGAAATAAATCTGAGTAGAGCATGCAATCCTATAACAGTTCTAAGTTCAAAATCTAAATCCCGATTCCCAAAAGGCGGAAATTCAAATAATAACTTAAAGTTTAAAGATACCTGTCAACAACATAGTCTCCGGGTTGGCTTCCGCGGCATGGAGAGCAAAAACTCTGCCTTGGGTAGGCAGATTCCTCTGAGGGCACTGCAGCAACATGTGGTCTGGACTGCTACACTTAAAACACTTTCCTGAGCCAGCCATACATGCTCCAGGATGGCGACGTGAGCACCTGGGACAGACTGGGTGCTCCTGAGTCCTCGGGGCTGGGCGTCCCCGCTGCTGCTGCTGGCCTCTGTTCCTGGGCGGTCCATGAAAAGGCCTCTTATTCTGCTGCTGATGCTGAAGAGGAGGAGGGCGGTGCGGTGCCTGGACTGGGCGCTTGCCCTGGCGATCCCTCTCGATATCCCGCAAATCTTGCTCTGCGGCTAAGGCCTTGGAGACGGCAATCTCATAAGTAGCAGGGTCAGATATCCTAACATCCCGGCGCAAGATCGGCCGTAAACCCACCAGGAAGTGCATCAGCTTGGCTTTGGCATCATTCGCTATCAGGGGCACAAAGTGACAGCCCCTCTCGAACTTACGGATAAACTCCGTAACCGACATATCCCCCTGTCTCAGGCTCATGAACTCGGTGGTCAGCCTGGTGCGAACCTCCTCAGCAAAATACTTGGAGTAGAAAACCTCCGTAAAGCGGGTCCAAGAAAGTGTAGCCAATGTCAGGGCTACCGAAGCTCCTTCCCACCATAAGCGGGCGTCTCCAGTGAACAGGTAGGTGGCACATCGGACTCGGTCTGCGTCTCCCAGCTCCATAAAATCGAAGATAACCTCGAGGGATTTGATCCATCCCTCGGCAACCATGGGGTCAGATGCCCCAGAGAATTCCTTCGGGCGCATCTTCATGAATCGCTCATACACTGCCTCGGGCCCTGTCGGCCTGGCTGCGGCTGCGGCTACGGCTGCGGCATTGCCCCCCGCAAACTGTGCGAAGAACTGTGCCATCCCAGCTAACATCTGGGCACTCATGTCCGGTGGGGGCGGTGGAGGAGGTGGTAGGTCTCCCTCCGGTCTATGCTCCTCTCTGTCCTCTCGGCGAGGCTCCACCTCTCTGTTGCGCTCTAAAATGCGTCTAGGGGGCATACTGTTCCAACATAACCCATACGTAACTAACATGCATAATTCCATAATTTATTTTAAATGAACTCTGAAATACTGAAAATCTGGAAGCATGCTGACAAAATAATTCATGCTATAACTGAAATGCTGAACAAAATGCTGAACTGAAAAAAAACTTACAGACCAAAGGCGTGGCATTGTGAGCTTCTCGCGGTCAGTAGTAGTGAAACCCTATACAGAACCTGGCTCTGATACCAACTGTGAAGGCCCTCGAACTCCTTGCTTGAAAATTTGCGGAAAATTAAAAATTTTCTTTTTTAAAAGAACTTAAATGGCCTCATTCATAAAATCACTGGTGAATCAAGTTCAATATTTCAAAATATTGCAGCGGAAGAAAATCAAAGTTTTGCCAACAACAACGATTTAAAAATATCCAACAACTCATAAAAATTGTTTGCGAAGAAAATAACAACTGCTGCTCTGAGGTCCTCGGGTGCCACTACTGCCGACCCAAGCTGGCTCACTGGTCCCCGCCCTCGGCCCTGGCCTCATCAGTACCTACAACAATCAAGTCTAGTGAGCCTAAAGACTCAGCATGCATAAATCGCAGGTAACGAGTAAAAATCTGAATTTAAAATATGCATGTGATAAAATATCCTGTCCTGAGGCATACTGAAAATAATCTGTACTGAGCAATTATAATACGTGCATAACTGAACTGGAAATCACTGTAAAAATATTTGCTCCTTGGAGCCTGTACTGAAATAACTGATAAAATTTTCTGTTGAGATTATGTTTTACGCCTGTGGCCACTGCACTAAGCTGAACTGATCGGTAACTGGCTACCGGGGAGGCTGAAACTGAACTGAGCTGGCCGGTCACTGGCGACCGGGTGGTACCATACTGAACTGATCGGTCACTGGCGACCGTATAAAATAACACTCCCACATAGTGAATGAACCACAAGCCATATCGCATAAATCTCAAAAATAATCATTTTCTATTTAATGCACGTAAAATAATTAACCGGCGTAATGAAAATTCCTGTAATTTTACCAACTGGATTGGATTGGATCGTTCCCAGGCTCGCTGCAACCTAACTGTGCCATGAAAAATATGCAATAGCTTAAACTTGACCAACTATGCAATTTACGTTCAAAAGATGCGACTATGACGCCTAATGACTTCGCATTTAATCATGACTCCGTGCCAACCTGAACCGACACTAAAACGACGTATAGTCATGATTAAAATACGCTGAAAAATCATAAAATAATGTTCCTAAAATGATAGGGTCGAAATCTAGGTGGAATGGAGGCCAAAACACGAAACGCTCTTTCGAGAGTCAATTTGGCACATTGCACCGTAAATTCTCGTACGACCTCAAAAATGATCCAAATGACGAACGGTCGAAAACATGACCTTCCTAACTCAATGAGGCACTGTCCAGTCCAAGGCCATGGGCTAAAAGCCAACCAAGAACTCGAACGAGCCTCTGAACCGACACAGCAACTTGCTGTAATTTCCAGCAGCTGCGACCTAGCTTACATCGCGTCGTTTGCGAGACTTTTGGCCATTGGGGCTTGAACCACCGACCAAAGCCTCTCCACAACGTCCCAAGGAATGATTTGAACCATGGCTAAGGGCCCTAGGCCAGCCACAATTCGCCTCATTCCAGCAACCACCCGAAAGTTCTCACCGAGGGCCCTCATGCGTGCGTGTGTAGTGTTTATGCTATGATCGATGTCTTGCGTCATTCCAGTGGCCATTTGATTGACCATGGCACGATCTATACATCTAGGAGCATGATATGAACCGTGGCTAAGGGCCATAGGCCAACCAAGATCCACACCAAGCCACAAAAGAAACGAAACCAAATGCTGAAAAATGGAAGGGCCGAATGGGGAAAGGGGCTGTTCTTGTTGATTATTTAAAAACCGATGAGCCATGGACCAAGCCACCAAAAGGGCGACTTAGTCACGTCTTAGACATGCTAGGGAAGTGATCCAACCATGGCTAAAGGCCCTTGGGGCAGCCAAGATCAGATCCTTCCTCCTTGACATCCAAACTGAATTTTCGAATCACATTTCTGCACTTATGGGGAACTTGCTGTCATTTCGGTTTTCCAGCAAGCATGGGGCTGGTTTGAATGGACCAACATGGTCCTAATGCATCCTACTACATGTATACAAGTCGCCTTGGGAGCCTGGAGTCGATCCAATACCTGAAACTCACAAACCAAAAGAAATCGTGAAGCTTGCCATGAAGAGCCGAAATTCTGCATGTGTGTTCCCAAAATATTTTGACATGTATCTCGGTTTTTTGCTTGCTAAAACATGATCATGTACTGAAAAATAAATGATAATATGACTTGATTGAGGTTTGAAAGAAATCTAGACATGCCTGGTTTCGTTTCGAAAGAAAACGAAAAGAAGAGACGAGACGGCGCGGAGGAGACGGAGTGGCTTGCTTCTCTACCTTTCTTGGCTCTCGATTTTTCTCCCTTTCTCCCTAGCTGCTATCCACGTTTTTTCTACTGAAAAGGGGTCTTATTTTCGGTGGAGATGGAGGGGGGAGTGATGGTTATGAAGGTGAGGAGAAGGGTGCACAAAAATAGGATCATATCAAGACCAAGTCCACTCCCCTTTTGAATTTGAATTTTGAATTGATATCAAATGAGTTGGTGGATGCTTCTAGGAGGTGGTGGCCGAAATTTAGCTTGATTCTAGACTAGGATATGTCCATTTATTTAATTAAATTGTGCTCCCAAAAATCCTAGAATTATCCTACTAATTACATGCAAAGAATTGGTCAAAGTTGGTGAGTTGGAAAAATGAATCTTCTAGCACTAAGGGTGGCCGAAAAATGCATGATAAAATAAAGGGAAATGTTGATTATCTAGTCAACTAATAATCCTTGAAAGCCTTACTAATCCTTTAAATAATTTAGTGAGCTAACCCCTTAATTTAATAACTTAAATGAGTTCATTTCTTAATCACCTCAAATAATTAAATTAAATCTTCAAACCTTCCTTTCTAACTTAAATGAACTTAGTTACTAGCTAAATTAACTTCTGGAAATATTTCTCAAATCTTAAATTCTATCTCAAAACTCCAACTCCGGTCCGGCCTCACTGAAAATACTGAAATGCTAAAAATCAAACTGCTGAACTGAAATAATAAATAATTAACTTCAAACAAATGCATTTAAAATAATCATGCAATGAAGTCAATTAAATTTAAAAATCTAGAATTATGCATGGCTTTTACGTCTACTGATTTACGGGTTCTACACCAGAAATAAGAACGTACCGCCACCGCGACTGGTAGTAGTAGGTGGGAGACTTGTTACGTTCTTATTCACCGGGATCCCTAGATTAGAATGGGAGATGAGTCGAGTCTTAGATATTGAGACTAGAATTTGATTTACAGATCCGTATTGATTTATGTTTTGTAGATTACGATTCATGTTTTAATTACAGACTGGTATTGATATATGTTGTTTGATTATGCTACATGTGATAAGATATAATTCATGCTTTTATGTTAATTCAGTTAACTGCATGTATACATTATTTATACTGAGATTTATTCTCACCGGAGTATCCGGCTGTTGTCTTGTTTGTATGTGTGCATGACAACAGGTGGGGCATGATCAGGGTCAAGAGGATGATGAGAGATCGAGATTAGAGTGGTGATTCCGGACTTGGATGTAGACTTGGTTTAATACTGGAAACTAGTAGTTGAACCTTAGACTAGTTTGAATAATTGTTGTACATTATTGTACTTTTATACTGAGATGTATATTAGTTAAATTCCATTACGTTCCGCACTTATATTTTAAAAAGAAAAATTTTTAGACCCTGTTTGTCTTAATTGATAATTAAATCCCAAAGATGATTAGCGTCCGGGTCCCCACAACAGGTGGTATCAGAGCGATAGATCCTTTAGACTGAGATAAAAGAGAATGAGCGGGGTAGATTGAGTTTTCTTTCCTTGCATGTGATTGCTAGCATGAGATTTATTTTAATGTTGACTTACATGGTGTGTGCTAGCATGACATTATGCTTTACTGCTTTAAAATACATGTTATCTAATTATCTGATTTGAATTGGTAATATGTATTATTGAGTATGAATCAGATTTGATTCTTGATCAGCAGTAAGATGATCAGAGAAAGATTGGAACAGATTTGTAGTATTTGGGTTACTAATGGTTTTGGTAATCAGATATACCTCCTAGAAGAATTCCAGAACGGGGCAGTACCTTGGTTGAACAGATAGATGTATCAGAAACTCAGATGGAAATACAGTTGGAAGAGTTTCAGTTATTTCAGCCGCCGATTCTGAGTGGTATCGAGACGTCTGAAGATTGTGAGAACTGGGTTGATGACATAGAAATACTGTTTGATTTACTTGATTATTCAGATGAGCAGAGAATTAAACTGATATTCCACCAGTTACGAGAGACTGTCAGGAGTGGATGGATTACAAGTAAAAGAATGCTAGAACAGAGAGGTACAGTGATTTCGTGAGAAATATTCAGAACTGAATTTTATCGAAGATTTTTCTCAGTTTCGTACCGGGAGGACAAGAAAGCAGAGTTTGAGAATTTGAGACAAGGTCAACTAAATATTGAAGGATATGTTGCTAAATTCTCTACTCTACTGCGTTTTGCTCCTCATGTAATTGGGAATGATGAAGCTGTAGTGGATCAGTTCATCAGAGGATTGAACTCGGAGATAGTTGCATTCATGAATATGCAGCGACCTTACCATTTTGTTGATGCCTTGAGTAGAGCGAAGAGAGCGGAGGCGAGTCTGATTAGACAACTAAAAAGGGTGTGTGCGATGCAACCCCAGATACAGCAATCCCCTCTCCGATTTGATCGCGGCAGCACGAGTGGAAAGCAAGATTTGCTGAAAGCTCGAAAGAAGCCATTCAAGAAGTTAGGTAGCGGACTTAGTGGTTCGTCTAGCTCCAGTGGTTCCAGCCCGAGTTATACTGGAGTTTACTGCAGAATGTGCGGAGGAAGACATCCCACGGAGAAATGCCAGGGAGTGACTGGTAGTTGCCATATCCGTCGACAGTCTGGACATTTTGCAAGAGTCTGTCCACAGAGAGTTTCCCGCAGATTTCAGGGAGCTGGATCATCTGGGTGTGGCGATCGAGGAACAGACCCAGGGCACACTTTATGATATAGTAACAGGTACTGATCTTTTACGATTATGTGGCTTATGTATTGATATATATACTAATGCATTTTCTACGATTATCTTTGACTGAGTTGTATTGATATATGCTGTACCTGTTGGGTCTGTATTTACTGTAGTATTGATTCCCTTATTTTGTGGGAAAGAAAGATTGATATTGGAGATTTCTGTGAAATACCGCATACTACAGTAAGATGAGAATAAGATTGAGTTAGATTATGATGTACTTGTGTTTGCTGATTTGACCGCATTATTGATATTAATATGCTGAACAAGTACAGAACTATTATAGATTCCTTTCAGGAGAGTATAAAATTCAGACCAGATATGACTGATGAGTAAAGATTTCACGGTAAGGATTATAGATTTAGAATTCCTTTGATATCTGTATTTTCTATGACTCGATTATTACAGAAAGGAACGGATGGTATCCTTATGTATTCAGTAGATGTACTGAAATCGAGCCTAGCATTGGCATATTTGCCAGTGATGTACGAGTTGGCTGATATTTGCCCAGATAAGATTTCAGATTTGCCTTGTATTAGAAAGATGAATTTCAGAATTGAATCGATACCAGGTATTGGTTGTCGTTTTAGAATTCAGCACAGAATGATATTGAATGTATAGAATGACACTGAATGAAATGAAAGAATTAAAAGATCAGTAGAAGAGTACCGATCAGGAGTTACATCTGATTTAGTGTTTCTCTATGGCATGTTTCAGTATGTTTAGAGATATTCTGTTGATTTCATGCTGGTTGTATTTATGATATTTTGATATACTTGCAGCATCTAATTAACTGAATTGAATATCTGAAGATTGTATTGAATACTCTGAAAACTGTAATTATTGTATACAGAAATTATTCAGATATGAATTCTGCTTGAAACAGATTGTATTCAGAATATGCGATATCTGAAGTTAGTATACTGATTGATTTTGACACATTTGATATCAGAATCAGTGACTGAGAATGATACCGATAGCAGAGAGATCAGAAATATAAGAAATTTCAGAAATGTCAGAATTGTCAGAAATTTATTTTTGGTCTGAGTTGGCAGATTATCTTATACGATTGTTATTTTGTGTCTGCCTGAGTATTGTTATATTTTTACAGCAGTATTTAATACAGATCATTGTGAACCGTTGAGATTATATACAGATTATTTAAACCGAATCAGAGCTGAATTCGAGAATTACGGCAGTTCAGATATTTAACCCGAATGTTCAAAACTTAATTTCGATAATCAGAGCAGAACATCGATCCGAGTGACAGATATGTGATTTTTACTGGATAAGAATGATTATCTTGTGACGTCAAATATTTCAGAATTGTACAACCGAATTTGATATCGATAATCAGAACCGAATACCAGGTAGGTATTTTTCTTTAGTTTATATTATTAACTGATTTCTTGTGCTGCATAGTTCGAATTTGAAATGACAGATAGGGTCAGAAGCGCACAAAAATGGATTCAGTAGTCGTTCAGGTAACAGAAAGTGTATGATAATTCGAACAGACAGTTTTGATATAGACAGATTAAATCAGTTATGATAAAATTATACTGAAATGTTGGCAGAATTGTACTGATATGTCTGAATTGTCAATAAATGAAGACAGAAAAATAGAAATCAGAAGATTTATTACAGAATTTGTATATTTCTGACTAGACCTAGGGAGTATATTTCGAAGAATTTCGTAAAAAGACCACTGCAATACTTTCCAGATTATGATATGATATGATTGTGATTGACAGATATTTCAATCTATATCTATTAGTTTGTACAAAAGATCGTACAAACATGACCAGAGGACAAAGATCGATGTCAAAGAAATGGTCAGATTGACAAGAATGTTGAAATAGATTATATCAGATTGTGAATTTGGATTGATTTTTTACTTGTGGCAGAATATACCATAAATTTTCTTATATATTATCCACCGACTGACAGATAGTCAGAGGGTACTATCCAGATATTGGAAGGTATCCAGGGAGCTGCAGTGCTGGATGTTAGCACTGATTGATATGACATATGGTCGCTGTGTGAATTATTGTATTCAGATTATCAGATGGATAATGAGATAGTTACAGATGACACATTGTACAGTGAGTACTGGAGAGTTCTTTGATTTAAGAATAATATCTCGGAGATACATGAGATAGGGTCTGATACGGTCGGAGATATGACAAAGAAAAGGTAGCTAATTCAGAAAAGAATGAAGATAGCTCAGACCAGACGGACTTAATATACCAACGTCGGATGGTGACGATCGGTATTCGAGGCTGAAGATTTAATATATCTTTGAATGGGATAAACAGATTTGATAACAGCTGATGGTAGTGATTTGTTATGAGCTGTGGTTTGGTATATACGGATGTTATATAGCCAGTATTGCGAGATTGATTTTGTCATAGCTATTTTGAGAGATAGAATCTAATATAAGATTGAGATTTCAGAATGGATTCATTAAGATGAGTTTCTGATTTAAACTCGTTATACATTTCTTCTGATAGATCTGAATTGATTACTTTCGAGTTCGAGGACGAACTCAGATCTAAGAGGGGGAGAAATGTAAGGCCCGAGATTTTATTACTGTAATCTGAGATTAATCTGAAATGATTTATTTATTAATCGAGATGACTATAAACGGAACGGATTAGACCGGGAAAACCGAAAGAAGATTTGACATGAAGTACAAGAAGAGTCCCCGCGCACATGCGCGACAGATATCGGCGCACATGCGCGAGGATTACAGAAGCATCGGCGCACATGCGCGAGATAAGGCGCGCATCTGCGCGACCCGTCCAGAAACTTTGGCGCATATGTGCGAGATAAAGCGCGCATTTACGCGAGTGGTTAATAGACTGTTATACAATTGTTATGATTTTCAGAGTTGAATTAATTGAGATTTGTTATCAGAGTTGAGTTATTACTGAATTTAAGTGTACCGATATTGAGATTAGGAATTGTATTGATACTGATTATGAATTCCGATAGTATCTCTGTGATGTTGAGATTGACGGGGTTATCGAGACTGTATCGTTATGCCGTCGAAACATCAGTTGATTTAGATTGATCAGATTCAGTAATGATTTCGATTGTATCGTGATATCGTTGATATAAATTAGATTGTACCTTGTTCAGATATGGATCAGATTATATACTGATTTGAGTATTGATCAGAACAGGTTTTGAATCAATTTATATATTGATATTGTATTTATGCGATTGTCATTGCCAGACTGGGTATGGGCAGATTGGAATACGAGACTTCGTCTTCATCAGACCGAGAAGAGAAAGGTATAAATTGATGTTAATTGGGAGATCGACTTGAGTTAGATTTAACTCAAGTTTCCCTAAACCACATACTTGTATGGTATTGTTTTTATACCTTTGTATTTTAATGATTATGTTTATTCTTTTGAATTAGAAATAGAAAGCAGAGCTATTGAGTGAGAGTCACTGACAGAGGGGTTAGATTTTGACAGTATAGTCACTGACCCATTGCACATTGTCAGACTAGGCTTAGTCTTGGTAGATACGCCAAGGCATTGGACGTTTGGTGTATCGATATGCTTAAGATACAGACATTGTTCTTATTGTAGATTATTCGATACAGCTAGACCAAAGTCCAGAAATAAGAACGTACCGCCACCGCGACTAGTAGTAGTAGGTGGGAGACTTGTTACGTTCTTATTCACCGGGATCCCTAGATTAGAATGAGAGATGAGTCGAGTCTTAGATATTGAGACTAGAATTTGATTTACAGATCCGTATTGATTTATGTTTCGTAGATTACGATTCTTGTTTTAATTACAGACTGGTATTGATACATGTTGTTTGATTATGCTACATGTGATAAGATATAATTCATGATTTTATGTTAATTCAGTTAACTGCATGTATACATTATTTATACTGGGATTTATTCTCACTGGAGTATCCGGCTGTTGTCTTGTTTGTATGTGTGAATGACAACAGGTGGGGCAGGATCAGGGTCAAGAGGATGATGAGAGATCGAGATTAGAGTGGTGATTCCGGACTTGGATGTAGACTTGGTTTAATACTGAAAACTAGTAGTTGAACCTTAGACTAGTTTGAATAATTGTTGTACATTATTGTACTTTTATATTGAGATGTATATTAGTTAATTCCATTACGTTCCGCACTTATATTTTAAAAAGAAAAATTTTTAGACCCTGTTTATCTTAATTGATAATTATATCCCAAAGATGATTAAGAAGATGATTAGCGTCCAGGTCCCCACAGTGCCTTTATTTTCCTTTTGGTGTCGAACTTGCGTAGGTACACGGACCTTGACACGGGGTTCGTGTCCCCCTTTTTTTCCGAGTATGGCTTTAGCGAGTTGACACGGACCCCTACACGGAGGCGGGCACGGGGTCCGTGCCTTCCCTTTTTCCTTCGCACACATTTTACTGAACCTACCCGGACCCATACATGGACCCAGGCACAGGGACCGTGTACTGCTTATTTTCGGAAAAATATTGATGTATGCTTTGAGGTTGATGTCTTGGTTTAGTGCACTGATTGACATGGTCGAGTCATGGGAATTTTAGCATGCCCTAAGTAAGCGATTGAGCTTAGATATAGGCATGATGATTACGTCTAAGTCACGCAAGTTAAAGTTTTGAGCTCATGTTAGCATGTTGCAGCAACGGCCCCAAACGAGATCCAACGAATCCCTCAACGCCAAGTAAGTATGATGACGTGCAAAAGAAAACATCTTTAAGTTTTGAGGTATGCTAATTGCTTTGTGACCAAATGTATGAATGGGTTTGGAAGTCGGTGAATGTAAGGCTCGAGATTTATTATTCTTCATTGATGTGATATTCGGAAGATATGAGTATGCATGACATGTAATGAGAGGCACTAAATGAGATTATGAAGTGTTGCATGAGATATAGACCGCACCCGCGCTTAAAGAAGGACTGCACCCGCGGTGCATGGACAGAAAGTTGAATAGAATTACAGTAGCAACACCGCACCCGCGGTTCCAGAGGCAGCGCACCCGCGGGGCTGCTACAGTAGATTGAGCGCACCCGCGGTGTAAACCAGAGCGCCCCCGCGGTCGATGGCTCTGCATTTTGGATAGGGCTGCCGAGAGCAGACCGCACCTGCGGTCAAGAAGCCACCGCACCCGCGGTGCAACGTGTTTATTGAAAAATAAGACACTTGGCCTAACCATGCAATATAAGGTGTTGTGGCTTTCATTCCTAACAGCAGAACTCGAGAGAACTATTCAAAAAAAACCTTTGAAAGCTTCAAATTCTTTGGTATCTTGATATTGTGCTTGTACAAGAATTAACCATCCGATTTGTAATCCGACTTTAGTTCTTAGTTCCTCTCGACACAGGCTACAACAGGATTTAAGTATTGTTCACTTTCAACATGCTTTGAAGTTGAGATGTTGGGGAAATCAGATATTGGTTGTTATTATGTGTTCTTGACATGTTGGACATAGTATAATCGAAACCGGATCGAGAAAATGATAGCATATGACATTGTTATGATTTTCAGCATGTATCGAAATGAGATATGCAGATTTCAGAAGTTATATATGTTTATGATGAAGATTATGAGTTGTTGATATTGATTATGTTATATGAGTTGATCGGTATATTGAGAATCCGCCGTTATGCCGTCAAAATGCATTGAAATGAAATATTGATTCCTATGTGTATTGAGGTGTACTAGAGCTTGATAGAATGTACATTGGTGATGCCATTTCAGATTTGTATTGGCGACTTTGACATCGAGACTTCGACATCGACAGAGATTGTGCAACGAAAGGTATAATTCATGTGAATTCGGGAGATATGACTCGAATCAGATTTTATTGGAGTTTCCCAATATCACATACTAGATTGTTGTTTATGTTTGATTACGATTATGCTTTGTTTATAGATTTATATTCAAGAATTTGAGGTAGGAAAGTCATTTGGTAGATTCGCCAAATTACTAGATGTTCGGTGGTATCGACGCTTCGGATCAGAGTCACTCCGATTGTATATATTCGATACAGACAGGGCCGAAGTCTAGGAATAAGACGTACAGTCACCCCGATTGGGAGGGTAGGTGACAGACAGTGACGTCTTATTCACACCGGGATCCCTGGAATTAGGGTTGAGTTGAGTCAAGATATGAATTGAATTGAGTTGCATGCTTATGTTATTTTAGTTTCAGAGATTATGGAACCCATTGTTACTGCATGCTTATTTTGATTTAGTTTCATAGACTATGAAACCTATTGTTATGATAATATTCTTTATGATTTATATTGTGTATATGCATGTATACATGTTTTATAATGGGATTTATTCTCACCGGAGTATCCGGCTGTTGTCTTGTTTTGTATGTGTGCATGACAACAGGTGGGACAGGATCGGGGTCAAGAAGATGATGAGAGAAGATGAGTTAGAGTGGTGATTCCGGACTTATTGTAGACTTGGTTTAATACTTGAAATTTAGTAGTTGAACCTTAGACTAGTTTGAATAATTGTTGTACATTATTGTACTTTTATACTGAGATGTATATTAGTTAAATTCCATTACGTTCCGCACTTATATTTTTAAAAAAAAAATTTTTAGACCCTGTTTATCTTAATTGATAATCAAATCCCAAAGATGATTAGCGTCCGGGTCCCCACAACAGGTGGTATCAGAGCGATAGATCCTTTAGACTGAGATAGAAGAGAATGAGCGGGGTAGATTGAGTTTTCTTTCCTTGCATGTGATTTCTAGCATGAGATTTATTTTAATGTTGATTTACATTATGTATGCTAGCATGATACTATGATTTACTGCTTTGAAATACATGTTTACCTCATTATCCGATTTGAGTTGGTATTATGTATTATTGAGTATGAATCAGATCTGATTCATGATCAGCAGTAAGATGATCAAAGAAAGATTAGAACAGACTTGTAGTATTTGGGTTACTAATGGTTTTGGTAATTAGATATACCTCCTAAAAGAATTTCAGAATGGGGCAGTACTTCGGTTGAACAGATAGATATATCAGAAACTCCGATGGAAATACAGTTGAAGAAATTTCAATCATTTCAACCGCCGATTTTGAGGGGTACTGAGATGTCTGAAGAGTGTCAGAATTGGTTAGATGACATAGAACTGTTGTTTGATTTGCTTAAGTATTCAGATGAACAGAGAATTAAATTGGTGCTCAACCAGTTACGAGAGGCTGCCAGAAGTTGGTGGATTACAATCAAAGGAATATTAGAACAACGTGGTACTGTGATCACGTGGGAAGTCTTCAAAGCTGAATTCTATAGAAGATTTTTCTCAGTTTCATACCGAGAAGACAAACGAGCAGAGTTTGAGAATTTGAAACAAGGCCAACTGAATATTGAAGAATATGTTGCTAAATTCTCTACTCTACTACGTTTTGCTCCTCAGATAGCTGGGAATGATGAAGATGTAGCTGATCAGTTCATCAAAGGATTGAATTCGGAGATAGTTGCATTGATAAATATGCAACGACCTTACCATTTTGTTGATTCTTTGAGTAGGGCAAAGAGAGCTGAGGTGAGTCTGATTCAACAACGAGAAAGGTTAGATGTGATTCAGCTCCCTCTTAGATTTGATAAAGGCAGTACGAGTGGAGAGCAAGATTTGCTGAAAGCTCGAAAGAAACAGTTTAAGAAGTTAGGGAGCGGACTGAGTGGTTCGTCTAACTCCAGTGGTTCCAGCCCGAGTTATACTGGAGTATATTGCAGAACTTGCGGAGGGAGACATCCCACAGAGCAATGCCAGGGAGTGACTGGTAGTTGCCATATTTGTAGACAGCCGGGACACCTTGCTAGAGTTTGTCCTCAGAGAAGTTCCCGAAGATTTTAGGGAGCAGAAGACCGAGGAACAGACACAGGACACACCTGATGATATAGTCGCAGGTACTGTTTTTTTTATGATTATATTGCATAGGTATTGATATATACTAATGCATTCCCTACGATTATCTTTGACTGAGTTGCATTGAGATATGTTGTATCTGTTGAGTCTGATTGTACTGTAGTATTGATTCCCTTACTTTTTGGGAAAGAAAGATTGATATAAGAGATTTCTGTGAAATATTGTATACTACAGTAAGATGAGAATGAGGTCGAGTTAGATTATGATGTACTTGTGTTTCTGATTTGAACGCATTATTGATATTAATATGCTGAACAAGTGCAGAACTATTGTAGATTCCTTCCAGAAAAATATAAGTTTCAGACCAGATAGGACTGATGAGTAGAAATTCCACGGTAAGGATTCTAGATCTAGAATTCCTTTGATATCTGTATTGTTTATGACTCGATTAATACAGAAAGGAGCAGATGGTATCCTTATGTATTCAGTAGATGTACTGAAATCGAGCCTAGCATTGGCAGATTTTCCAATGATGTACGAGTTTGCTGATATTTGCCAGATAAGATTCCAGATTTGTTTTGTATTAGGAAGATAGATTTCAGAATTGAATTGATACCAGGTACTGGTTGTGTTTTAGAATTCAGTACAGAATGATATTGAATGTGCAGAATGTCACTGAATGAAGTGAAAGAATTGAAAGATCAGTAGAAGAGTACGGGCCAGGAGTTACATTTGATTTAGTGTTTCTCGGTGGCATATTTCAGTATGTTCAGAGATATTCTGATGGTTTCATGCTCGTTGTATCTATGACATTTTGATATATTTGCAGCATCTGATTGATTGAATCGAATATCTGAAGATTGTATTGAATACTCTGAGAACTGTGATTATTGTATACAAAAATTATTCAGATAAGAATCTTGCTTAAAAACAGATTGTAGTCAGAATAAGCGATATCTGAAGTCAATATACCGATTGATTTTGACACAGTTGAGATTGTGATCAGTGACTGAGAACGATACCGATATCAGAAAGATCAGAAATTTCAGAATGTCAGAAATTAATTTTTGGTCTTATTTGGCAGATTATCTTATACGATTGTTGTTTTGTATCTGCTTGAGTATTGTTATTGTTCTAAAACAATATTTGAGACAGCTTATATTGTTTGAGGGCATATTATATTTGCAGATGATATATAGCAGTTGATCAGAACGACATGAAGACGTGATTGATTAGTCAGAATTGACAATATTGCCAGGAATTGCTGTTTCATGAGTTTACTAAACTCACTAGATCAGTATAGATTATTGATATTATGAATTTGATTTGATAGTACTGTTATTCTGAGTCAGTGTTTGATATAGATTATTCAAATAGAATCAGAGCTGAATTCGAGAATTACGGCAGTTCGGAGATTTAACCAGAATGTTCAGAACTTAAATTCGATAATCAGAGCAGAACATCGATCAGAGTGGCAGAGATGTGATGTTACTGTATGAGAATGATTATCGTATGATGTCAAATGTGTCAGATTTGCACGACAAAATTTGATATCGATAGGTAGAACCGAATACCAGGTAGGTAGTTTTTTTAATTTATATTATTAACTGATTTTTTTGTACCAAATAATTCGAATCTGAAATGACAGATAGTGTCAGAAACACACCGTAGTGGATTCAGTTTTAATTTTGGTGACTGAGAATGTATGATATTCGAACAGATAGTTTTGACATAAACAGATTAACTCAGTTGTGACAGAAGTTGTACTGAAATGTTGGCAGAATTTGTACTGAAATGTCTGAATCGCCAATAAATGAAGATAGAAAGATAGAAATCAGAAGATTTATTACAGAATTTATATAATTCGGACTAGACATGGGGAGTATATTTCGATGAATTTCGTAATGAGACCACTGCAATACTTTCCAGATTGTGATATGATATAATTGTAATTGACAGATTGTTCAATCTATATCTATTAGTTTGTACAAGATGACGTACAAACATGACCAGATGACAAAGATCGATGTCAAAGAAATGGTCAGATTGATCAGAATGTTGAAATAGATTATGTCAGATTGTGAATTTTGATTGAGTTTGTAATTGTGGCACAACGTACCATGAACTCATTCATATATTATCCACCGACTGACAGATAGCCAGAGTGTACTATCCAGATATTGAGAGATATCCAGAGAGTTGCAGTGCTGGATGCTAGCACCAGTTGAGATGACATATTGTCGCTGTGTGAATTATTGTACGATAACAGTTATCAGATAACCAGATGGATAATGAAATAATTACAGACGATACATTGCACAGTAAGTACAGCAAATTTCTTTGGTATAAGAATAATATCTCGGAGATACCTGAGATAGGATCTGATATGGTCAGAGATATGACAAAGAAAATGTAGCTAATTCAGAAAAGAATGAAGATAGCACAGACCAGACAGACATAATATGCCGACGTAGGATGGTGACGATTGGTATTTGGGGCCGAAGATTTAGTATATCCTTGACTGGGATAAACAGATTTGATAACAGCTGATTATATTGATTTGGTATGAGCTGTTGATTAGTATATACGGATGTTGTATAGCCAGTATTGTGAGATTGATTCTGTCAGAGTTATTTCGAAAGGTATTATGATATTATGCTCTTGAGTTATTATTCCAATCTAGAATCACAGATCCGTACAAGAAAGATATTTCAGAATGAAGACTATTCTATTATTGAAAATACAGTAAGTTGACAGGGCCTCAAAGAGATTATCTGAAAGACAGAATTTGTCATGAGATTAAGATTCAGAAATGGATTCATTGAGATGAGTTTCTGATTTAAACTCTGTTATACATTTCTTCTGATATAGTGCTTTTCATATATGAGTTGATAGATTGTTTGCAATTTCGAGGACGAAATCATTTCTTAGAGGGGAGAAATGTAAGGCTCGAGATTTATTAGTTTCATTGATGTGATATTCGGAAGATATGAGTATGCATGACATGTAATGAGAGGCACTAAATGAGATTATGAAGTGTTGCATGAGATATAGACCGCACCCGCGCCTAAAGAAGGACTGCACCCGCGGTGCATGGACAGAAAGTTGAATAGAATTACAGTAGCAACACCGCACCCGCGGTTCCAGAGGCAGCGCACCCGAGGTGCTGCTACAGTAGGTTGAGCGCACCCGCGGTGTTAACCATAGCGCCCCCGCGGTCGATGGCTCTGCATTTTGGATAGGGCTGCCGAGAGCAGACCACACCTGCGATCAAGAAGCCACCGCACCCGCGGTGCAACGTGTTTATTGAAAAATAAGACACGTGGCCTAACCATGCAATATAAGGTGTTGTGGCTTTCATTCCTAACAGCAGAACTCGAGAGAACTATTCAAAAAAAACCTTTGAAAGCTTCAAATTCTTTGGTATCTTGATATTGTGCTTGTACAAGAATTAACCATCCGATTTGTAATCCGACTTTAGTTCTTAGTTCCTCTCGACACAGGCTACAACAGGATGTAAGTATTGTTCACTTTCAACATGCTTTGAAATTGAGATGTTGGGGAAATCAGATATTGGTTGTTATTATGTGTTCTTGACATGTTGGACATAGTATAATCGAAACGGGATCGAGAAAATGATAGCATATGACATTGTTATGATTTTCAGCATGTATCGAAATGAGATATGCAGATTTCAGAAGTTATATATGTTTATGATGAAGATTATAAGTTGTTGATATTGATTATGTTATATGAGTTGATCGGTATATTGAGAATCCGCCGTTATGCCGTCAAAATGCATTGAAATGAAATATTGATTCCTATGTGTATTGAGGTGTACTAGAGCTTGATAGAATGTACATTGATGATGCCATTTGAGATTTGTATTGGCGACTTTGACATCGAGACTTCGACATCGACAGAGATTTTGCGACGAAAGGTATAATTCATGTGAATTCGGGAGATATGACTCGAATCAGATTTGATTGGAGTTTCCCAAAATCACATACTAGATTGTTGTTTATGTTTGATTACGATTATGCTTTGTTTATAGATTTATATTCAAGAATTTGAGGTAGGAAAGTCATT
Source organism: Primulina tabacum (assembly GCF_025594145.1). Classification (NCBI taxonomy): domain Eukaryota; kingdom Viridiplantae; phylum Streptophyta; class Magnoliopsida; order Lamiales; family Gesneriaceae; genus Primulina; species Primulina tabacum. The sequence continues at coordinate 42,545,861 of NC_134550.1, read as the reverse complement.
TGGTAGATTCGCCAAATTACTAGATGTTCGGTGGTATCGACGCTTCGGATCAGAGTCACTCCGATTGTAGATATTCGATACAGACAGGGCCGAAGTCTAGGAATAAGACGTACAGTCACCCCGATTGGGAGGGTAGGTGACAGACAGTGACGTCTTATTCACACCGGGATCCCTGGAATTAGGGTTGAGTTGAGTCAAGATATGAATTGAATTGAGTTGCATGCTTATGTTATTTTGGTTTCAGAGATTATGGAACCCATTGTCACTGCATGCTTATTTTGATTTAGTTTCATAGACTATGAAACCTATTGTTATGATAATATTCTTTATGATTTATATTGTGTATATGCATGTATACATGTTTTATAATGGGATTTATTCTCACCGGAGTATCCGGCTGTTGTCTTGTTTTGTATGTGTGCATGACAACAGGTGGGACAGGATCGGGGTCAAGAAGATGATGAGAGAAGATGAGTTAGAATAGTTTTCCGGACTTATTGTAGACTTGGTTTAATACTTGAAATTTAGTAGTTGAACCTTAGACTAGTTTGAATAATTGTTGTACATTATTGTACTTTTATACTGAGATGTATAATAGTTAAATTCCATTACATTCCCCACTTACATTTTTAAAAAAAGAAAAATTTTTAGACTTTGTTTATCTTAATTGATAATTAAATCCCAAAGATGATTAAGAAGATGATTAGCATCCGGGTCCCCGTAGTGAACATGGCCGAGGACCTCTCCGCCCCGTTAAACTTATGAACGGGTTCAGATCGGGATTGTAAAGCGTTAAACTTATGAACAGGGACCAATCCACCCGTTAAACTTATGAACGTGGATCTTATGTATGCGGCAGTGAATATGTCCCTGTCAGCCCAGTACTGTGGTGTGTCTGATCAGGCCTTATTATGTTATGGGTCACTTACTTTGAAACATGCCTCTACGAAAAATTATGTTTTATACGCTCAAGTTTATGTTAAGAGAATGTTTAAGAAAAGCTCATGTTGATGGCACGTCTAAGTTAAGCTCACGATGTTCAAGTTTCAAGCATGTTAAATTCAAGTTCAAGTATGTATGTTCTATTTTAAAAGTTGCATGCGGTTTTATTATGTAGTACTCGCTATTTCCCAGTTTATACGTGTTGAGTCTTTAGACTCACTAGACTTGATCGATGCAGGTGAGTATGTTGATGAGGAGACAGGAGGTGGCGACCAAGGGGCAGGCTTGGACTGAGCGGGAGGCTAACCCGAGGACCGCAATGTTTATGTTTTTATGCAAATGTTAATTTACTCTGATTTCATGTTTTGAGGGAAACACTTTGAGCAAACCTTTTGTGAGCAAATTTTTTTGAAGTTATTTTGAGCAACCATGTCTTATGGGGGACTTGGTTGAGATATTTTATAGCAAACTTTGAAGGTTATGTTATGTTTAAGAAAATTTTAAATTTTTCCGCAAATTTTGAACGGTAAAAGTACGGGTACGCTACAGTTGGTATCAGAGCCGTGTTCCTGTAAAGGGTTATGCCTACTGCCAGTCGCAAGAAGCTCTCGAAATCACACCTCAAGTCTGTAAGTTTTAATTTTTGCATTATGTATGTGGTAAGCATTGAATCATGAATGCAGCATATCCATGTTTTGAGTTTAGATTTCGTGCTTCCTATGTCATTGATATCATGTTCATGCATAGCGGGTTTACGTGTTGGGTAATTGATGGGACAGAATGCCTCCTAGGCGTATGATTAACCAGGAAGCTAGGGAGGAGGACAGAGAGCCCCGAGATGAGGGAAGAGCCGATCCTCCACCACCACCTCCAGATATGCAGGCGCAGATGCTTGCTGGTATGACGCAATTCTTTGCACAGTTTGCGAGGAACCAGACTGCTGTAGGCCCCGAGGAGAGGCCTAGACCAGAGGCAGTATATGAGAGGTTCAGGAGGATGAGTCCGAAGGAGTTTTCGGGTACTACTAACCCGATGGTAGCTGAGGGATGGATCAAGTCCATCGAGGTAATATTTGACTTTATGGAGCTGACTGACGCTGAAAGGGTCAGATGTGCTACATTCTTGCTGTCAGGGGATGCTAGATTATGGTGGGAGAGTGCATCAGTGGCAGTAAACTTGCGGACTCTGTCGTGGAACGGATTCAAAGAGGTGTTCTACGCCAAGTACTTCACTGAAGAAGTACGCTCTCGTCTGACCAGAGAATTTATGACGCTGAGACAGGGAGACAGTAGTGTGGCAGATTTTGTCAGAAAGTTTGAGAGGGGGTGTTACTTCGTACCCCTCATTGCGAATGATGCCCAAGCAAAACTGAGGCAATTCATGGATGGACTGCGGCCGAATCTTGCGCCGTGATGTGAGAGTAGCCGGCCCTACTTCGTATGCCGTCGCAGTATCTAGAGCTTTAGCGGCCGAGCAGGACCAAAGAGAAATTGAGGCTGACAGGCAGAGCAAGAGGCCCTATCAAGCGCCGCAACACCAGCAGCAGCAGCATCAGAAGCCCCATTCAAGAAACCATATCAGGGGCCGCCAGTGAAGAAGCAGTATCATGGACCGCCGCAGGGCAAGGGTCCAATCCAGCAGCAGGGAGTCCCTCAGAAACCAGAATACCCCGTGTGACCAAAGTGCAATCGTCAGCATAGGGGCCAGTGTTTGTACGGATCAGGCAAATGCTTCAAATGCGGATCCAGTGAAGGAGTGCCCGCAGTGGAAGCAGCCAACCCAGGGCAGGGTATTCGCCATGCACGCACAGGAGGCAGATCCAGACACCACTTTACTGACTGGTAAACTTTTCTACCTAAACTCAGTATTATTTTGCCATGCATGTGGGAATTTTGCTTGGGATTATTAGTGTGCTAGTAATATTTTGAGTGACTTGGGATATTGAGTTCTATTATGCTTTAGGTTACTCTTTGTATGTTGGGGATATAAGTTTTGTGATGTGCTAACGCATCTCAGGAAACATTTTTATTAAGAGATTACCCACAACTGTACTGATAGACTCAGGAGCCACTCACTCCTTCATATCGGAGACTTTTGCTAATCATTTGGACCTCAAGTCCATTGACCTAGACGTGAACTTTTCAGTGACAGTCCCATCAGGGAAAGAGCTATTAGCTACCAGTGTGGTCAGAGATATCGATCTAGAACTGCATGGCCACCTAGTATATGCAGATTTAATCCTATTGCCGATGCCAGAATTCGACATCATATTGGGAATGGACTGGCTGACTAAGAACAGAGTTCTTATCGACTTTCAGAAGAGATCAGTGTTAGTCAGACAATTGGGCATGGAGCAGTTTCTTTTTGAGCCAGCCAGATGGAGGAGTTTCCCGCGCGTGATCTCTTGCATGCAGGCACGGAGACTCATTATGAAGGGGTGCCAGGCCTTCTTGGCCAGCATTATCTCAGCACCGGACGTGCCCACTCCTTCTGTATCAGGGGTGCCAGTAGTCAGAGATTTCCCAGACGTCTTTCCAGACGACGTCGCAGGCCTTCCACCAGATAGAGAGGTGGAGTTTGCAATCGATCTCATGCCAGGCACAATGCCAATCTCTAAGGCACCGTACAGATTAGCTCCGACGGAGATGTTAGAACTTAAGCAGCAGATTCAGGAGCTCTTAGACAAGGAGTTTATCCTCCCTAGTTTCTCACCGTGGGGCGCACCAGTGCTCTTTGTGAAAAAGAAAGACGGAAGCATGAGACTGTGCATCGATTACCGTGAGCTGAACAAGGTAACGATCAAGAATAAGTACCCGTTGCCTTGAATCGAAGACTTGTTTAATCAGTTGCAGGGAGCTACCGTGTTCTCCAAGATAGATCTTCGATCAGGGTATCATCAGCTGAAAGTAAAGGATGCAGATGTCCAAAAGACAGCTTTCAGGACCAGATATGGGCATTACAAGTTCTTGGTGCTGCCATTTGGATTGACAAATGCTCCAGCAATTTTCATGGATTCCATGAACCGAGTATTTCAGCCGTTCCTCGATCAATTCGTCATAGTATTCATCGACGACAGCCTTATATACTCGAAGAGCCATGAGGAGCACAGCCAGCACTTGAGGACAGTTTTACAGATTTTGCAGAGTCGCAAGTTATTTGCGAAGTTCAGTAAGTGCGAGTTTTGGTTGCAGAAAGTAGCATTTTTGGGGCATATAGTGTCTAGCAGTGGCATTGAAGTGGATCCAGCTAAAGTAGCAGCTGTTAAGGATTGGGTTGAACCGAAGAATGCATCAGAAATCCGCAGCTTTTTGGGTTTAGCCGATTACTACCGTAAGTTCATTCGGGGATTTTCGTCCATAGCAGTGCCACTCACTTCACTAACCAAGAAAAATGCCAAATTTGTGTGGAGTGATGAATGTCAGAAGAGCTTCGATACGTTGAAGCAAGCTCTTATTTCTGCGCCGGTGCTAGCCATGCCATCAGGGCAAGGAGATTTCGTATTATATACCGATGCATCTAAGATTGGGTTAGGCGCAGTATTGATGCAGCGGGGTCAGATCATAGCTTATGCTTCCAGGCAGTTGAAAGTGCACGAGAAGAACTACCCGACGCATGATCTTGAGTTAGCCGCCATTGTCTTTGCACTGAAAATTTGGAGACACTATCTATACGGCGAGAAATGTCAGATTTTCACCGATCATAAGAGTCTCAAATATTTTTTCACGCAGAAAGAGCTGAATATGAGACAGAGACGGTGGTTAGAGCTGGTGAAGGATTACGACTGCGAAATTAGCTACCATCCGGGAAAGGCTAATGTTGTCGCAGACGCATTGAGTAGGAAGGTGGCAGTTGTAGCGCAGTTGTCAGTGCAGAGACCTCTTCAGTCTGAGATTCAGAAGTTTGGTCTAGAGATTTATCATGAGGGCAGAGCCCCTAGGCTATCTAATCTGACAGTCCAATCTGATTTGCTAGACCGTATCCGAGCAGGACAGTCTTCAGATGAGCAGCTATAGAAATGGAGACTGAAAGAAGAAGCCAAGGGCAGTGTTCTTTACACAGTGACAGACGGCATTGTGAGATACAGAGGTAGAATGTGGGTGCCTAGTGGTGAATCGATCAAACAAGATATTTTGACAGAGGCACACGCATCTCCGTATTCTATCCATCCGGGAGGTACCAAGATGTATAAGGACCTCCAGATTTTGTATTGGTGGCCAGGGATGAAGAGGGACATCCGCCAATTTGTGTCAGAATGCCTCACTTGTCAGCAGGTGAAGGCAGAGCATCAGAGGCCAGCAGGAATGCTTAAGCCACTTCCTATCCCAGAGTGGAAATGAGAGAACATTACTATGGATTTTGTGGTTGGGTTGCCGAGGTCAGTCAGAGGATCGAATTCTATTTGGGTTATAGTTGACCGACTCACTAAGTCAGCGCATTTTCTACCAGTGAAGACGACTTTCTCCATGATGCAGTATGCGGAGCTTTATATCAGGGAGATAGCCCGTCTACATGGATTCCCAGTTCCAATTGTGTCCGACAGGGACCCGAGATTCACATCGTCCTTCTGGAAGAGCTTACATGCAGCCATGGGAACGAAGTTGCTTTTCAGTACAGCTTTTCACCCTCAGACAGATAGTCAGTCTGAGCGAGTGATTCAGATTTTAGAGGATTTGCTGAGAGCCTGCATGATTGATTTTCAAGGAACATGCGAGTCTAGACTACCTCTAGTGGAGTTCACATACAACAACAGCTTCCAGTCATCAATTGGTATAGCTCCTTACGAGGCCTTATATGGAAGAAAGTGCAGATCACCAGTTCATTGGGATGAAGTTGGTGAGAGAGCAGAACTTGGTCCAGAAATAGTTCAGCAGACTGCAGACGTGGTGGTCAAGATTCGTGATAGAATGAAGACTGCCCAAAGCCGTCAGAAGAGTTATGCTGATAAGAGGAGGAGAGATCTCGAATTTGCCGTTGGTGATCACGTTTTCGTCAAGATAGCACCTATGAAGGGGGTGATGAGATTGGGAAGAGAGGCAAGCTGAGTCCGAGATTTATTGGACCGTTCGAAATTTTGGACAGAGTTGGGACATTAGCCTATCGTGTTGCCCTTCCGCCGAATCTGGTCGGGGTGCACAATGTGTTCCATGTCTCGATGCTGAGGAAATATCTAGCCAATCCTTCGCATATTCTGAGTTATGAGCCGTTGCAGCTTGCTCCAGACCTGTCATATGAAGAGCGACCGATTCAAATTCTAGACAGGCAGAAGCGCAGACTCCGGAACAAGGTGACTAAGCTAGTCAAAATCCAGTGGCTGAACCAATCAGTGGAGGAGGCCACATGGGAGACAGAATCGGATATGAGGAGTCGCTACCCGGAGTTGTTCGGTAAGACTTAATTTCAAGGACGAAATTTTTATAAGTGGGGGAGGAACTGTAGAGCCCAAATTCGTACACGTAAAACCCATGCATTATTTATTTATTAAATCAGTTATTTAATTTAAAATGATTTTCTTAGCCATGCATAATTTATTTAAATGTATTATTTTAAATTAGTCATGTTTATTGTGATGCACGTTAAAATGTCTTTCGAGTTTCATGTTTCAGGCGATCATTCGAGGCGGGATTGAGGAAAGGACCGGCGACGATTTTGGCAATTTAAAATGTGGTATTTTATTTTTAAGCTAAGTTTGGGGCTTTTTAAATAATTTATTGAGTTTTAGAATTTTTAAGCTTAAATCACTTATTTAGTAATTTTGAGAGTAAAACTTTTAAACTTTGCATTGTGTGGGTGTTATTTTAATTAAGGAGCTATTTAAAAATTAGTGTGTATTTTGATTCCAAGAAATTTTGAGTTAGTGTTTGATTAACTTTTAATTGGTGGTTAATTTATTTTTTTAACCAATTTATTTCCCTAAATCCCCCACTAACTCACGCCACACACACACACTACACACTTTACACACTTCTACACACACCTATAATCGCACAACACACACACAAACAATCCATTCAAGTTTTATATTTTTGGAGAGAAGAAATTTTAGGGTTCTTCTCCCCATAGCAGCCGCCTCCTTCTCTAACAATTTCCAGCAAGTTTTGTTGAGTTTTCTTCAAGAATTTTAGCGCCACAATCGCCCCGGATCAATCTCGCTTCTTTCTCCGCTTCGGTGACGTCGTTTCGGTAACGTTTGACATAAAAAGGCACGTATATTCTGTTCTTGCTGCATCGATCTTGTCATAGTATGAATTTTGATGCGTTTTGTGTGAAAACATGTGAATGATTCGTAATAGTTTGAGCAGAAATTGTATTGGACGTATTTTGAAGTAGTTTTGAATCTCAAAAATTCGTTTTTACTGTCTTTTCAAATATTGCGATTTTTCAATCGTGATTTTGAGAAAACTTTCAACACAAAAAATGTAGAACTTTTCGATGCCTTCGATTTGATATATGATTCGAAATTTTTGGACAAAAATTGAGTGAGTTATGGCGTTTTTCGTGGGACTGCTGAAACTGTGTTTTCAGAAATTTTATGATATTGATGTGTTCTTGAAGTTTTTGTGTTGCAGGCTTCGTTGGAGATCAACGGGTGATTGTTGCTGCATATAGATATATTGGTAATGATGTTTGGAGTATTTTTGAGGTTACGTTTCATGTCGTTAGGCACTTGAACTAGTGGGAAGTCGTAGGAAATCGATTTGATGTCAATTGCCATATTTTGTGTTGCATTGGGTAGTAAAGTGGTCGTCGTGTTTTGAGGCGTTTGTACGAGTTTTGGTGCAATGTTATGGTGTCCTAAGAAGAGTCTTAAGGTGTTGAATCACATCCTTTAAGTGTCAAATTGGGTGAATAGACATTGCATAAGTTTTCTCGCAGGTGCAGAAAAATCGAGGACACACGGACCTGCACACGGACCCTGACACGGGGTCCGTGCCTTTATTTTCTTTTTGGTGTCGAACTTGCGTAGGTACATGGACCCTTTGACGGACCTTGATACGGGGTCGTGTCCCCCTTTTTTTCAGAGTATGGCTTTAGCGAGTCGACACGGACCCCTACACGGAGGCAGGCACGTGGTCCGTTCCTTCTCTTTTTCCTTCGCACACATTTTACCGAACCTACCCGGACCCGTACACGGACCCAGGCATGGGGTCCGTGTACTGCTTATTTTGGGAAAAATATTGATGTATGCTTTGAGGTTGATGTCTTGGTTTAGTGCACTTATTGACATGGTCGAGTCATGGGAATTTTAGCATGCCCTAAGTAAGCGATTGAGCTTAGGTATAGGCATGATGATTACGTCTAAGTCACGCAAGTTAAACTTTTGAGCTCATGTTAGCATGTTGCAGCAACAGCCCCAAACGAGATCCAACGAATCCCTCAACGCCAAGTAAGTATGATGACGTGCAAAAGAAAACATTTTTAAGTTTTGAGGTATGCTAATTGCTTTGTGACCAAATGTATGAATGGGTTTGAAAGTCGGTGAACGTGGCCGAGGACCTCTCCGCCCCGTTAAACTTATGAACGGGTTCAGATCGGGATTGGAAAGCGTTAAATTTATGAACAGGAACCAATCCACCCGTTAAACTTATGAACGAGGATCTTATGTATGCGGCAGTGGATACGTCCCTGTCAGCCCAGTACTGTGTTGTGTCTGATCAGGCCTTATTATGTTATGGGTCACTTATTTTGAAACATGCCTCTACGAAAAATTATGCTTTATACGCTCAAGTTTATGTTAAGAGAATGTTTAAGAAAAGCTCAAGTAGATGGCACGTCTAAGTTAAGCTCACGATGTTCAAGTTTCAAGCATGTAAAATTCGAGTTCAAGTATGTATGTTCTATTTTAAAAGTTGCATGCGGTTTTATTATGTAGTACTCGCTATTTCCCAGTTTATACGTGTTGTGTCTTTAGACTCACTAGACTTGATCGATGCAGGTGAGTATGTTGATGAGGAGACAGGAGGTGGCGACCAAGGGGCAGGCTTGGACTGAGCGGGAGGCTAACCCGAGGACCGCAATGTTTATGTTTTTATGCAAATGTTAATTTACTATGATTTCATGTTTTGAGGGAAACACTTTGAGCAAACCTTTTGTGAGTAAATTTTATTGAAGTTCTTTTGAGCAACCATGTCTTATGGGGGACTTGGTTGAGATATTTTATGGCAAACTTTTAAGGTTATGTTATGTTTAAGAAAATTTTAAATTTTTCCGCAAATTTTGAACGGTAAAAGTACGGTACGCTACAGCGGGGACCAGTGAGCTAGCTTGGGTTGGCAGTAGTGGAACCCGAGGACCTCTTTTACACCATTTACCGTTTTTATGCTCAAACATTTTTATCAGTTGTTGGATTACTTTAACTTGTTATTTTGCGAACAATAATTTTTTCCGCTGCTTTTTGAACATTAAACTTGATTTATCAGTTTATTGTATGAATGAGGCATTTTAATTATTTTTTTTTTAAAAAAAGAGAATTTTTAAATTTTTCCGCAAATTTTCAAACACGAATTTTCGGGCCTTTATAATCAGGGTCAAGACGAGGACAAGAGAGGACTAATTTAGCGTGGAGATTTGGACCCAGAAGTAGATCTGTTTCATTACCGGACATGTAGAGAATGAACAGTAGTTGTTATGATTTACTTTTGTACAGGACTTGTACTTAGATCTGCATATTGATCTTGTAAATATAATAAGAGTTATTTCATATGTTGCGTACTCTGGTATTTTAAAAAAAAAATTTAGACCCTGTTTATTAATTGATCTAATTATTCCCAAAGATGATTAAAAATGAATTAGCGTCCGGGTCCCCACAGCAGGTGGTATCAGAGCAGTAGATTCCAAAATTGTAGGTCCCTTAGATTGAGATAGGAGCCAGTGAGCGGGGTAGAATGATTTTTTTTTTCTTGCTTTTGATTGCTAGCATGATTTACTACGTTAAAACTACATGTTTACTTGTTTATCTGATTTGATTGTAAGCATGTGTTATTGAGAATGAATCAGAACCGATTCTTGATCAGAAGTAAGATGATCAGAGGAGGATTGAAACAGGTTTGTTGTATTTGGTTACTAATTATGTTGGTAATCAGATATACCTCCTCGAAGAATTCCAAAATCAGGTGGTACTTCGGTTTATCAGATGGATTTGTTAGAAACTCCGATGGAAACAATGTTGAAGAGGTTTCAGTCATTTCACTTGAAGTGCTGTTTGATTCACTTGATTACCCAAATGAACGCCGAGTTAGATTTATTGGGCACCAGTTACACGAGGTCAAAAAGAGTTGGTGGATCACAACCAAAGAAGCATTAGAACAGCATGGTACCGTGATTACGTGGAAAATCTTTAAAGCTGAGTTTCATAAAAGATTTCTCCCAGTATCGTACCGACAAGATAAGAGTACAGAGTTTGCCAACTTGAAACAGGGCCAGCTGAATATTGAAGAATATGTGGCAAAATTCTCTACCTTACTACGTTTTGCACCTCAGGTGGATGGGGATGATAAAGCTGTAGTTGATCAGTTCATCAGCGGATTGAATCCTGAAATATCTGCATTGGTAAATGTGGAACGACCCCATTATTTTGCTGATGGCTTGAACAGGGCAAAGGGAGTTGAGGCAAGTTTGATGCAACAGCGAGGAATGTCGTATGTTGTCGACTCACAGAACCAACAACCTCCAGCTCAATTCTAGCAATCACTGTCTAGATTTGATAGTGGTAGTAGTAGTGGGGGAAAGAAAGATTTCTTGAAAGCTCGAAAGAAACAGTTTAAGAAGTTAGGGAGTGGTTCATCTAGCTCCAGTGGTTCTAGCCAGAGTTATACAGGAGAGTACTGCAGAACTTTTGGAGGAAGACATTCCACAGAGCAATGCCGTGGTGTTCGGTAGTTGCCAGATCTGCAGACAATCAGGACAGTTTGCTAGAGTTTGTCCACAACGAGGTGCCCAGGAATTCCAGGGAGCAGAATCATCTGGATTAGTAGCTCAGGCAGATAGACGAGTATCTGCCATTCACTCCTTCCAGACACCACCAACGACTCCTCAGTCACAGCCAGGGCCAGGAGGAAGCCAGACAGGTAGCCAACCTCCTAGATAGTAGGCCAGAGTGTTGCCGTGACCAAGGAACAGGCCCAGAGCGCATCTGAGAAGATGGTGACAAGTAATTGTTTCCTGTATAGTTGTTTTGCATATGTATTGATAGATATTAATGCATTCCATACGAATATCTTTGAATGAATTGCATTGATATATGCTTTGGTTATCGAATTATTATATGTTGTAGTATTGATCTCTTTTCTGTTGGGGAGAGGTTTTGTATCAGTGACATCTGTTAGATCTTGTACGTTACAGTATGAGAGATATGAGATTGAGTTAGATTATATTGTACTTGGGTTGTCCGATTTCGATTTTATTATCGGTACTGATATGTTGACCAAGTACAAAGCTACCGTTGATTTTTCCAGAAGATTGAAAGATTCAGATAGATATGATTGATGAACGGAAATTACGATAAGGATTCTAGATTTAGAATTCCTTGGATATGAACGATGTTGAGGACTCGATTATTACGGAAAGGAACGGGGGTATTCTTTATGTTTTCAGTTGATTTATTGAAATCGAGCCTATCATTGGCTGATTTTCCAGTGGTATATGAAATTGCTGATGTTTTCTCATATGAGATTTCAGAATTGCTTCCAGTTAGAGAGAGAGATTTCAGCATTGATTGCGTACCAGGTACAGTTCTTATTTTTGAAATACTGGACAGCTAGTACTGATTGAATTGAAATACTTGAAAGACCAGTTAGAAGATTTCTAGCCGAGAATTACATCTGATTGAATGTTTCTATTTGGGATGCTCCCGCTATGTTTGTGGGTTGATGAACTCGGTGTTAAGAAGTATTCTGATGATTTTATGCTCATTTTTTTTCCATGATTATTTCATCTATGATATCCTGAGATGTATCCATGATATCCTGAGATATTTGAAGCATATGACTGATCAGATCGAACATTTGAAAATTGTATTGAATATTCTAAGTATTGAAATGTTGTATATAGAAACTGTTGAGATGTGAATCTTGGCCAAGACAGATTGTATTCGAAACATGTTATATCCGAAGATAGTATATCGGTTCATCTTAGCACAATTGAAGTCGTGATCAGTTGGCTGAAACCGATAGCATTGTCAGAAATTACAGTTTTATGAGTTTAGCAGATTAGTATCGATGAGTGATGTTTCGAATCTGAGTGAATATTGCTGTTGTTCTGAATCCGTGTTCGTAACAGATAGTAGACAGTGGAGAATTTATATTGTACAGTCCGAACCAGAGCTGATTTTGAGAATTAAAACGGTTCAGAAAGTTGATCAGAATGTCAGAATTCGATATCGACAGTCAGAGCAGGGCATCGATCAGAGTAACAGGTTTGTGACAGTGTGTTATATGTTAATAATCGTTTTGTGTGCCGAATATTTCAGATTTGAAACGACAGATGTTGTCATGAAAGGGAATCGATTAAGGTACCCTAATGCGCAACGGAAGTTTCAAAAATTTGTTTTTCAACAAGAAAACAAAACCGAGCACCCTAAGTCTATAGTGTGTAGCAAATACAAAAACACGAAATTTCATACATAGGGGGTGTTTAGAATTTTTACCTATCAATCACAAGGATTGATGTTATGGCTCCAACCAAGTTGTAAACAACTTGGCTCTTGAAAGGATGACAAATCTACAAGCTTCACCTTTCATTTGGACTTCTTTCTTCAAATTAGGTCCACCACTAACAAGGTAGATCAACTCTAATTTTGCACTAGAAAAATTAGAGCATTTTTCTTTGAGAAGTGTGTGCTTTCATCAACAAGTGAAGAAGCAAAAATGGTGGAGAAAATGAGCTCAAATTTCGTCCAATCCATGTCCAAGGAGAGAAGTGGAGACTTTTCTTGGTTTTGCAAAAATGTTGTGGTGTCCCAAAAACATGTCATGTCTTGGACATTGAAAAAGTTGCCTCCCAACTCTTCACCTCCACATGCACATTCTATTTGGGCTTGTAATAATAACAAGGCCCATGGACTTTTAATTTAAATGTCTCAAACACATTTGAGACCATTTAAAGTTTACTTGATTTTACTCAAGTCCACTAGTTTAATAATTATTTGTAATTGGGCTCCACAAGGCCCAATGTTATTTAATTAATTCGACACTTGAATTAATTTAATTATTTGGACTCTACTAGGCCCACTAGTGTTTAATTAATTCAACACTTGAATTAATTTAATTTAGTCCATAATAATGTTTATGAAAATCACAATTTTCAAATACATTATTTGTTTGGCTAACTTTTAATTTAGAAACACTTCCTCAAATTAAAAGTTACATTCTCCTTATACAAGTCATATTTCTATTTTATTTACGCTTATAAACTCCTTTATAGGCCGTTCAACACATTGAACTATTTTACTTCTTAACGGGATCTAAAAAGTTAGCACTTGTGTGACCCTAAATGGTTCATTGATACAACTAGCCGTGGGTTCACATCACAATGTGATTCGGGACTAAACATGTCCTTATATGAGCATACCCCAATTGCTCCATTCTTACTTATCAACTTCTTGATAACAAGAACGTCAGAACTCAAGTCCGATAGTACCCAACCAATCATGTTAAACGCCTAGCAGCATCGCTTACATGATTTCCTAGGTATCAAACGATAGTGCCTGCAAGAACCATTCAATTATGGTTAGCATACAGTACGGTCCCTTCAACTCATATATCCCGACCGAATCGACAACCATTGGTATATCGAGAGTTGTCAATGAATCGATACTATGTGTCATGTCGTAGTTGTATCAATTATGTAATCTATTAAACCCCTTTCATAATTGCCGCCATACTCTGATCAGAGATTTCATACTACATACACATGAGTTCACATAGGATATCCATACCCGAAGGTAAGCGGTGAATCCCCGACTACAATGTATCGACTCCTATATGTTTCGACAAAACACCCATCCTTGCCACCTGATGACCCCATGAGAGTCGGTAAACAAGTCAAAGTGTAATGCTAGCACATAGAGTCTCAATGTTGTCCCGGATCATAAGGACTAATGGTGTACAACCATAAACTAGGTCGTTTCCACTCGATAATTGAGAACCACTTGGAAAGTCCTTTATGGAGGGTTGTTCAGTGCACTCTACCAGGAGCACCTATCTTCATGCTCGGACATCACAATGTCCCCTACCAATGAAACATGGTACTCACATCGCAGATACTAGTCTCAAACTTGAGCGGCCTATATCCTTCTTAGCGGCGGCTGAATCGACTAGGAACTGTTTAGAATATACAGTATTCCAAATATGAGTTTCATGATACTCTTCATATGAGTATCTCATATTCTTTCTACTATTTGTATATTCAAGGACTTTATCTATGCAACTAGCATATGTATACAGATAAAGATGTGCCAAAACAATAAATTCAAATATTATTAAAATAAAGATTGTTTATACATAGAGTTTCATTGTGAATACTCGGCCAACACTTGGCTCGATGGGCACCTACTCTAACAATCTCCCACTTGCACTAGAGCCAACTACCCATATGATTCAAACCCATCGATTCGCGATGCTTCTCGAATAATGGTCCAGGTAAAGGCTTAGTTAGTGGATCAACAACATTATCTGCGGAGCCGACTTTGTCAATCAAGACTTCTCCTCTTTCCACAATCTCTCGGAGGATGTGGTACTTTCTCAATACATGTTTGGACTTCTGATGAGACCTTGGCTCCTTTGCTTGAGCTATAGCTCCCGTGTTGTCACACAACATCGGGACAGGAGCAACTCCATAGGAACGACGTCCAAATCTTGGACGAAATTCCTTATCCAAACAGCCTCCTTTGCTGCATCTGATGCAGCAATGTATTCGGCCTCAGTGGTAGAATCCGCAGTACTGTCTTGTATGGAACTCTTCCAAGAGACAACAGCAACACCATTGAGCATGAATACGAACCTAGAGGTTGACTTCGAGTCATCGATATCGCTTTGGAAGCTAGAGTCGGTATAGCCTTCCAGTTTCAGTTCCCCAGTCCCATAGACCAAGAACAATTCATTGGTCCTTCTCAAATACTTGAGGATATCTTTCACAGCTTTCCAATGTGGAAGACCAGGGTTCGATTGATATCTACTCACTACACTTAGTGCGAAAGCCACGTCAGGACGTGTAGATATCATCCCATACATGATGCTACCAATTGGAAATGCATACGGAATGCGTGTCATCGCCGCTATCTCTGCATCAGTCTTGGAGACATAGACTTGGATAGGGACACGCCAGGACACATTGGTATATGTCCTCTCTTGGACTCATCCATCGAGAACGCTTCACGATGGTATCAATGTATGTGGACGGGGTGAGACCAAGCAATCTTCTCGATCTATCTCTATAGATCTGTATTCCCAATACAAAAGATGCTTTACCCAAGTCCTGCATCGAGAACTTACTCGCTAACCATATTTTAGTTGATTGCAACATTCCTACATCATTCCCAATGAGTAGAATGTCATCAACATAAAGCACCAGGAATGTCAAAGAAGTCCCACTGACCTTCTTATACACACAGGGTTCCTCAGGATTCTTAGTAAAACAAAACTCTTTGATTGTACTATCGAATCTCAGGTTCCAACTCCTAGATTCCTGCTTTAGACCATAAATAGATCTCTGAAGTTTGCATACCATATGCTCACTTCCGACATATGTAAACCCTTCAGGTTGAGACATGTAAATCTCTTCCTTAATATCCCCATTAAGAAAGGCTGTCTTGACATCCATCTGTCATATCTCATAGTCACACCATGCAGCTATGGCTAGCAATATCCTTATGGACTTGAACATTGCAACTGGAGAAATGGTTTCCTCAAAGTCAACTCCTTGTCTTTGAGTATATCCTTTTGCTACCAATCGCGCCTTGAAGGTCAATGCCTTCCCATCCGCCCCAAGTTTCCTCTTGTAAATCCATTTACACCCTATGGGAACAATTCCCTCAGGTGGATCCACGAGATTCCACACTTGGTTCGAATGCATGGAATTCATCTCAGATTCCATTGCTTCAAACCACTTGGATGAATCGGCATCAGATAATTCTTCCTTGAAGGTCCTTGGATCACAACCATGGTTAGGCTCATCATGGCCCTTTTCAAGAAGCAGACCATACCTCATAGGTGGTCTCGAGACTCTCTCGGATCTTCTAGGAGCTTGTATCTCCTCTCTTGGCTCTTCGGGTGTGGGTTCTATAATTGTGGGTGTTTCTCGAACCTCTTTGAGTTCTATCATCTCCCCTTTTCTATCCAATAGAAATTTCTTTTCCAAAAATGTTGCATTCCTAGAAACAAACACCTTTGTTTCCAAAAAGGTTGCATTCCTAAGCAGGGAACCTCCATATTCTAAGATAAGAATACTTGGGAGGCTTACCCATCTATATCTCATATGGTGTCTTTTCAACTGCCTTTGAATGGACATTGTTCAACAACAGTGCCGCTGTCTCAAGCGCATATCCCCAAAAAGATGACGACAACTCCGTGAACCCCATCATAGACCGAACCATGTCCATCAAAGTTGGGTTACGACGCTCCGAAACACCATTCAACTATGGTGTAGCAGGCGGAGTCCACTGCGACAGAATCCCATTCTCCCTAAGATACTCTTGGAACTCGGCACTCAAGTACTCACCACCTCGATCCGATCGAAGTGTCTTGATGCTTCGTCCCATCTGTTTCTCTACTTCAATTCTGAATTCTTTGAACCTTTCTAAGGCTTCAGACTTGTATTTCATCAAATACCCATACCTCAAAAAGTCATCGGTAAAGGTGATGAAGTAGGCATGTCCATACTTAGTGGTGATGCTAAGCGGACCGCACACATCAGTATGGATCAAATCCAATAACCCTTTGGCTCGCTTCACATGGCCCTAGAAGGGAATTTTGGTCATCTTTCATTTTAGACAGGATTCACAAGTCGTTAGAGCATTAATATCAGACATATCAAACATGCCTACTCCCACTAGCTTGTTCATCCTTCTTAGGCAAATATGTCCTAATCGAGCATGCCATAATTGTGCCGTATTAAGAGTATCTTGCTTTCGCTTGTTTGTTGTTGTTATTGCTTGGACATTGTTTAGTGGAATATCTTTCAATTTTAAGTTATGGAGATCGTTTTCAAGTTCTCCAGTACCAATTAAACATTCATTCTTGTAAATGTTGCAAACACTTTGCTAAATAAACAAGAATATCCATTTTTATCAAGGATAGAAATGGAAACAATGTTTTTCATCAAATCGGGTACAAACAAAATATCTCTTAAAATCAACTTAAAATCATTGTTCAACAATAAGTAAACATTTCCCACGGCCTTGGCAGCAACTCTTGCTCCATTGCCCAACCTCACGAAGGTCTCACCTTCCCTAGGTCTCCTACTTCTTCCCATCATCTGTAAATCATTACAGGGATGTGAGCCACAGCCGATATCCAATACCCAAGAAGTAGAGTTAATTGAAATGTTTACTTCAATATAGAACATACCGTTTCCAGAACTCTTCTGGGCAAGATATTCTCTGCAGTTACGCCTCCAATGTCCAGGCCTTTTGCAGTGATGATAAATATCAGCAATCTTGTCAGCCTTTACTTGTGTGGCTGCCACAACGAGATTCGGAGCTTGCCTCTTCAAGGGCACGTTCTTCTTAGGACGTTGGAAAGAAAGCTTATTTCCCTTCCCAGGTGGACCAGTCTTCGTACCAGATGAAGAGCCCACATAAAGAACCGACTTCTCATCTTTCATAGAAGCCTGCATATAATAGTTGGCTTTCAAGTCATGGTCACACCATTCCTTGTAAGTCTGCAATTCCTCAGGAGTGCAGTCAGTCGGTCTGTAAGTCTGTAAGTCTGCAATTCCTCAGGAGTGCAGTCAGTTTGCTTTCAAGAACAGACTTCTCATCTTTCATAGAAGCCTGCATATAACACGATTTTTAGATTTCTTAGCCAATTGAGGTAATTAGGTCCGGTTAATACGTGTTTGTCGAGTATTACAGATAGCGGATTGCAAATCGAAGACATTGTCAAAAAGTATTGAAAAGTAAAACAGATAAATGTTAATGACTATTTTAAAATATTTAGTAAGATATGAAATATGGACTTTTACTTCATAAATTTTTACTCCCACTGTTTTGACATCTTTCACTACCCTCTAGTGAAAACGGGAAACTCCTTTCCTCAGTAGGTACGCAAGGTCCAATTAGCGAATTATGATCCCGAATAATATCAGTCAATCACAATTCCTAAAAGGTAGTTTTCATTTGCATCTCCATGCAACCCTCTACGTAAACTTTTGTCTCACGTTTGATTAGGACCCAATAATATGACGTCGTTCATCTTTACGTGTCAAGCCTTACCCATCGATGTTGAACCTTAATGGACGGTCGCCATGAGTTCCCTTAATAATATGAGCCGAAATCATGAAAGTTCCACGTAGTTCACATCACCATGTCAATGGATGTCACAGCTTTCCGGCACCCAAGGCCCCCCAATAATATGATCCGAGCCCCGAGCACGGGTGGCGTTCATCATGCACCCATTGTCGATGGAAGACATGGAAATTATAAACAAATTTATAATTCCCCTTTTCGGGCTTGATATTAATTTTGAATCTTATTCAAAATGAGGGTTTTTAATTTTGAAAGGTCTCAACATTAATTTTATTTAAAATCTCGCCATGTTTGATCGTATGTTTGCCGGATTCATGCAACTTTGTTATTATCATAATAATAACGCACATACTCATTATTTATAACATATCATGCATATATTATAAACAGTAAAAAAAACAAGGATGATCAATCGCCCCAATACTAATGGCACGTGTGAGCTAAGCACGGGCCTAGGTCCAATCCTAGGAAAATGCAAGGGATGCAAATGCAACTATTACATTAGCTTCCAATATTTACATGTCTTCGATCTTCATAATCATCAAGGCCACCATCTTCCAATCTTGATCTTCCACTATTTTAATATTTACAAATAAATATCCATGGCAAATAGTGATATATCTCATGGGCTGGGAACGGGACATAAACCAAGCCCACTTGAAATTTGATAATTATTACAATCATTCAACACAAAATATCCTAGCATACACCTAGCAAATTGGGCTTGGGCTTTTGATCATCCTTCATTCATAATATCACATATCATACACCATCAATTAATTATCACAATAATTAATTGATCCAATATTATATATCTTGATTCAATCACTAACCGCCACGAATATAAACAAAATTAACAAAGTATACAAACACATTTGTCTAGTTTTTAATTAATTTATTTATAACCGAATTTTTTGTAAATCACCATTTACTATAAATAATTAAAGTCCAACTTAAATTATTTATTTCATGAGAAAATATTTGCAATTTTTGTAAATTTAAACTTAAGGGCCCAAAAAATCATTTTTCACCAAAAACATTTTGGCCCATTTAAATTTCACAAATATGTTAGCCATCTAATGGCCCAACAACATCAAGGCCCATGACACTTTGATAGTCCAAAACAATTTTGGAAACCCTAGTCGTCATCACCGTCGTCGGATTCCAGCCAACAAAATTTTTTTTTTATTTAAAAAACATGGGGCGTTCAGGTAGCCCCTTGGGCTGCCCTTGCTGCCCGAAATGGGCAGCAACATGCTGCCCGAAAATCCCATTTTCTTGGCCTTGATTTTGTTGCAAAAATTCATCTCAGGCTGTTAGAAATTGTCCTCAATATAATATTATGTATATGCTACACAAAATAGTATTCTTAGCTCTGATACCACTTGAAAGGGGATCGATTAAGGTGCCCTATAATGCGCAACGGAAGTTTCAAAAATTTGTTTTTTAACAAGAAAACAAAATCGAGCACCCTAAGTCTATAGTGTGTAGCAAATACAAAAACACGAAATGTCATACATAGGGTGTTTAGAATTTTTACCTATCAATCACAAGGATTGATGTTATGGCTCCAACCAAGTTGTAAACAACTTGGCTCTTGAAAGGATGACAAATTTACAAGCTTCACCTTTCTATTGGACTCCTTTCTTCAAATTATGTCCACCACTAACAAGGTAGATCAACTATAATTTTGCACTAGAAAAATTAGAGCATTTTTCTTTGAGAAGTGTGTGCTTTCATCAACAAGTGAAGAAGCAAAAATGGTGGAGAAAATGAGCTCAAATTTCGTCCAAGCCATGTCCAAGGAGAGAAGGGGAGACTTTTCTTGGTTTTGCAAAAAGGTTGTGGTGTCCCAAAAGCATGTCATGCCTTGGACATTGAAAAAGTTGTCTCCCAACTCTTCACGTCCCCATTCACATTCTAATGGACTTTTAATTTAAATGTCTCAAACACATTTGAGACCATTTAAAGTTTACTTGATTTTACTCAAGTCCACTAGTTTAATAATTATTTCTAATTGGGCTCTACAAGGCCCAATGTTATTTAATTAATTCAATACTTGAATTAATTTAATTATTTGGACTCTACTAGGCCCACTAGTGTTTAATTAATTCAACACTTGAATTAATTTAATTTAGTCCATAATAATGTTTATGAAAATCACAATTTTTAAATACATTATTTGTTTGACCAACTTTTAATTTAGGAACATTTCCTCAAATTAAAAGTTACATTCTCCTTATAGAAGCCATACTTCTATTTTATTTACGCTTATAAACTCCTTTATAAGCTCTTCAACACATTGAACTATTTTACTTCTTAACGGGATCTAAAAAGCTAGCACTTGTGTGACCCTCAATGGTTTATTGATACAACTAGCCGTGGGTTCACATCACAATGTGATTCGGGACTAAACATGTCCTTATATGAGCATACCCCAATTGCTCCATTCTTACTTATCAACTCTTTGATAACATGAACGTCAGAACTCAAGTCTGATAGTACCCAATCAATCATGTTAAACACCTAGCAGCATCACTTACATGATTTCCTAGGTATCAAATGATAGTGCCTGCAAGAACCATTCAATTATGGTTATCGTACAGTACGGTCCCTTCAACTCATATATCCCGACCGATTCGACAACCATTGGTATATCGAGAGTTGTCAAAGAATTGATACTATGTGTCATGTCGTAGTTGCATCGATGGTGTAATCTATGAAACCCCTTTCATAATTACCACCATACTCTGATCAGAGATTTCAAACTACATACACATGAGTTCACATAGGATATCCATACCCGAAGGTAAGCGGTGAATCCCCGACTACAATGCATCGACTCCTATATATTTCGACAAAACACCCAACCTTGCCACCTGATGACCCCATGAGAGTCGGTAAACAAGTCAAAGTGTAATGCTAGCACATAGAGTCTCAATGTTGTCCCGGGTCATAAGGACTAATGGTGTACAACCATAAACTAGGACGTTTCCACTCGGTAATTGAGAACCACTTGGAAAGTCCTTTATGGAGGGTTGTTCAGTGCACTTTACCATGAGCACCTATCTGCATGCTCGGACATCACAATGTCCCCTACCAATGAAACATGGTACTCACATCGCAGATACTAGTCTAAAACTCGAGCGGCCTATATCCTTCTTAGCGGTGGCTGAATCGACTAGGAACTATTTAGAATATACAGTATTCCAAATATGAGTTTCATGATACTCATCATATGAGCATCTCATATTCTTTCTACTATTTGTATATTCAAGGACTTTATCTATGCAACTAGCATGGGTATACAGATAAAGATGTGCCAAAACAATAAATTCAAATATTATTAAAATAAAGATTGTTTATACATAGAGTTTCATTGTGAACACTCGGCCAACACTTAGCTCGACGGACACCTACTCTAACAAAAAGCACATAGCAGTCGATTCAGCATTAATCTGGGTGGCAGAAAATGTACAATGATCTGAAAAGACAGTTTTTGAGAAAAACAGAGGAAATCAGATATTACAGAAGTTGTATCGAAAAGTCTGAATGGCCAGCAGGTAAATACAGAAAGATAGAAACTAGGAGTATTATTACATAATTTGCCTATTCCTGAATAGAAATGAGATCACATTTCTATGGATTTTTTAACGAAGTTACCGAGATCCTCCCGAGGTTGTGATGCGATTTGGGTCGTGATTGATAGATTGACCGAATTCGCATGTGTTATTTCGTACAAAATGACGTACAGATATGACCAGATGACAGAGGTCTATATCAAAACAGTGGTTAGTTTACATGAAATGCCGAAGTCGATTGTTTCAAACCGTGATTTTTGGTTTACTTCGCACTTCTGGCAGAGTTTACAGCAGGCTCTAAGTACGAGGCTACCTCTGAATACTGCATGTCATCCACCGATTGACGGACAGTCAGAGTGGATTATTCAGATCTTGGAGGATATGCTTAGAGCTGTAGTGCTTGATCTTAGCACTAGTTGGCAGGATTGATTGCCATTTTGTGAGTTTTCGTACACCCACAGCTATCAAACGAGTATAGAGATAACATAGTTTGAAGTGTTGTACGGTAAGAAGTATAGATCCCCTTTTTATTGGGATGATATCTCTGAGGTTCCTGAGATTGGACTGGATATGATCAGAGGTATGACAGAAAAAGTGAAGCTGATTCAGAAGAAAATGAAGGCAACTCAAGATAGTCTGGCCAAATAAGCCAAGGTTTGACATAGACCGTTGGTATTTGAGGTAGGAGACTGAATATTCTTGAAGATTTCACCTTTATGAGGAGTTATCAGATTTGGCAAGAAAGAGAAGTTGTCTCCACGATATATTGGGCCGTATGAGATTTTCGAGAAGATAGGATAACATATCTATCGACTCGTATTATCGCCTTCTTTATCGGAGATACCTGATATTTTTAGGTATTGTTATTGAGGAGATATTTGTCTGATACTTCACAAGTTATTCAGCCAGACAAGGCCAAACTGGATGAGACTCTGAGTTATTTTGAAAAACCGATCCAGATTTTCGATCGTAAAGAAAAGCAACTCAGAACAAAGACTATTCCGCGTGTGGAAGTTCAGTGGAGTTGTTATAATATCGAGGAAGCTACAAGGGAAACTGAATCAGATATGAGACAGAGATTCCCAGAATTGTTTTACTAATGTGAGTATTCTTATTTAGCTTTTATTCTCCATTCCTTATTGTATCTGGTGGATATTTGATTTGATATCTGATTGAATTGCCTGTGATTTCGGTGACGAAATCAGATCTTTGGGGGGAGAAATGTAAGGCCCGAGATTTTGATTATTGTAATCTGATATGATTTTTGGATAATTGAGATGTGATTATAAACGGAACGGATCAGACTGGGATAGACGAGAATATGACTCGAATTATGTGCGAGGATGAGCCCTCGCGCATATGCGCGACCCCGCCGGGTGCATATGCGCGAGGCAGGAAGAGGACCTCGCGCATATGCGCGACTAGGATATGCGCGAAGGTGGCAGAGAGTTGCACAGAACCTCGCGCATATGCGCGGCAATGGTGCACGCATATGCGTGAGCTGCCGAGAAGCTAAGGACCGAGACCAGTAGGTTTCGCGTATATGCGCCGGTTGAGGTCGCGCAGACGTGTTGAACAAAGAAAGAGCCACTTGCCCTTTATCATGCAACGTATATATATATATATATATATATAAGTGCTGCAATCTATTCAAAACATTCAGAAAGAAAAAGAACCGAGGAAGGGAAGTGGAAAATCTTTACGCCTTTTAGTTGAGGAATTTCAAGTTTACGAAAGATCCGTCCGTCCGAACTTCAATCCGACTTCGGTATCATGTTCCTATCGACGAGGGCTTCAACTGGGCGTAAGTTTTCTTATGTTATGATATGATTTGAAATTATGATATTGCCAGAATCAGATATGATTGATATATGCTATTATTGACATTGTAGACATCGTATAATTGAAACTGGATCGAAGAACAGATACCATATGTAATTGTTATGAATTTTCAGAGTTGATTTGATTGTGATTAGACCGATTTGATATCAGAATTGTGTTGTTATCGATTATGAGATGTTGGGATTGATATCTGATTGATACTGTATTGCTGGGTATATTGATATTATTTAGATTGGATCAGATGATTTGTAAATTGTATATACTGATATTGTATTGCCGGTATTTCGAGATTGTACAGTTATGCCGTTAGAATATAATTTGATTGAGTTCTGATTATATCCAGTACTGATTTGATTGAGAAGTATATTGATATCATGTCTATTCGATATTGTCATTGCCAGATTGATATGGACAGATTTGAATTTGAGACCTCGACTTCGTCAGACCGAGAAGAGAAAGGTATAAATTAATGTTGATTCGGGATTGCACAACTCGAGTTTGATTCAACTTGAGTTTTCCAAAATCACATACTGAATTGTCATTGCCTCAATATATTGCAATGTCTGAGATTGATATGCTTAGTCTATTGATTTATAGTAGAGTATGTCTTGAGTTATGGGCTGATGTGCCTAGTCATTGGCTTATGTGCCAAGTCTTCGGCTGAGTCGCCAAGACACTGGATATGTGATCTATATCGATGTCGCTTAGGAGTTGATTCATTCCTATCGCTGAGATTTGGTATATTGTAACATCCAGGAACCGGGATCCCTAGATTAGGAAAGAGTCGAGTTAGAGATTGTGAGTCAGAGTTTGATTTACAGCTTTATATTGTTTCATGTCTTTCAGATTTGATACATGTTATTGATACTTGTTTAATGCTTTTATATATGTTTATATGATTGCATGTATACATGATTTATACTGAGAATGTATTTCTCACCGGAGTTATCCGGCTGTTGTCTTGTTTGTATGTGTGCATGACAACAGGTAGGACAAGATCAGGGTCAAGACAAGGACGAGAGAGGACTAGTTTAGCGTGGAGATTCGGACCCAGAAGTAGATCTGTTTCATTACCGAACATGTAGAGAATGAACAGTAGTTGTTATGATTTACTTTTGTACAGGACTTGTACTTAGATCTGGATATTGATCTTGTAAATGAAATAAGAGTTATTTCATATGTTGCGTACTCTGGTATTTTTTTAAAAAAAATTTAGACCCTGTTTATTAATTGATCTAATTATTCCCAAAGATGATTAAGAAATGAATTAGCGTCCGGGTCCCCACAGTTATCCAAATGAAACGATTCAATATGTGTTATGAAGCAAAGATGATGATCTATAAAATATATTCACAAGTCAAAGTCTGAATCTGAGAGTAAAGCGCTAATAAATGATGTTGAAAATACGAGTTATGAGCAAGCTGAAATTAGCAGACCTCATCAATTTGGTTTAGTCTAGCTGACGAGCCCAACTAAATGATAATTCTAGCTGATGACCTCAACTGACAACGGAACTCGAAATTTGTCAGGATCGAGAAAAGTGGTCAACAAGGCAAATTTAACAATTGCAATTTTAGAATTCATACACAACATTTTTAAATGGTCATATTCTTGTGTCTAACATGTATATCATTATTGTAACCCACAAATACAACATCTTGAAGATCAAATACAAGCTTTGAAAGGGGATTATAAGCATGAGCAATCTTCTTGAAGAAATGAGTTTGAATGAGATCAAGTCTAATATGTGAGGATACATTTGAGAGATAAATATATGTAAATGATTAAATCTTCACACAAAATCACTCACATATATATATATATATATATTTATATATAAGAGTTGAGTTTCAAATTTTGGTTGAGTGAGTTTTCACACATAGACATTAAAGATTGTGTTTGCAGTCTTAGAATAAGAGACATTAAACATTATGCTGATTGTGAGATTTCGGCCTACAATCGAGAGTGTTTTAGGAGTTTCAATTAGGCAAGATATAAGTCCTAAGTTGAAATGAGTTTGTATAAGGTCTTGTATAAATCAAAGTCTTCTAGTGGATCATTCCTTAGAGGAAGAAGGGTTGACGTAAGAGTTGTTAATCTAAAAACATCCATACAAAACTAGTATCTATTTATTTATCGTATTTACTTATTATTTTTTATTGTTTTAAATATGCGTTGTTGAAATATTTTATGTGTTATTCAAATATCAAAATATTACATACCAATTGTTTGATAAAATGCTTCAACCAAAAACAGTTTTACATATTCAACTTGCATATTTTTTAAATGTTTTTCCAAAATGTTTATTCGGTTTCTACAAATAATCATTTTGAATATTTTCTGCTTAGTTTGAAAACCGAACTCAATTTAATTTGTTGGTATTTCATAATTCAAAAATCGAGCTATTATAGCTCAATGAATATCCTCCAACCTATCCTATCACCCAGTGATACTAAGGGGGATAATTGGACACCAATTGAAATATTCATAAAAAATAATAATTCTTAGCAATAATAAAAAGAAAATATAGCAGCAATAAATAAATTAGGCAGTTTAACCAGCCATATATTATGTATAATATATATATATAAATGTAGAATTTAAAAAACAGGAATTTAAAGATCTTTAAAGATTTGAGGTTCCTCTAGTTTCTGATTCCATACAATTTTTAAAGGATTGTATGTAGAGCATACTTTTGCAAAGAACAACACCAAATCTTCAAATATATATATATATATATATATATATATAGGAATTTTGATATATTTAGGCAGTTTAACCGACCATATAATATATAATATAATATATATACAAGTATTATACATAAATAAAACACACCTTGGAATTAAAATAAGAACTTCAATATGAATCTTCAAAGGATTTATAAATTTTTTAAGAACATAAGACTTGAAGGATAAGAACACTATGAATGATATTGGAGAAAGTATGAAAAGTAAGAAAGATAAGAGAGAAAGAGAAATAAAGAGATATAGAGAGAAAGTGATGGAATAAAAACTTGATATCAAAACTTGCATTTCCTTGGAGGACTTGTCTTCTTTTATAGATATATTCGAGGGTATTTTCGAAATCTTAAATAGTATTTGTCGATGTCATGCTTGCATCATTTTGACGTCCTTTTTCTTTTTTAAAAAAAATCAACATACATAATTTAAAATATACAATTCATATTTACATTCCACTGTTTCCAAAAATAGGTTTATCATCATCATCTTCCAAATGAATAGAGGGCTCTGAAGATTCTAATATGTTTGATAGGGCTGGTGTAAGTTTCATCAATATTTCCTGCATTTCTTCAGGAGTTTTTGCTGTTGCAAGCATAGCTGCCATTTGAGATTTTTGTACCAAAAAGTCTATCTGCTGTGGTGTTTTGAATGTTTCTGGAGTTCTGTCATTACAGTTTTTAATCCACTTTTGAATATTCGTAATTGAAAGGCTTGGAGAATTTTTAAATTTATCACACCATTTAACTTTGAATCTTCTTATGAGCACATGATTTTTTTATCAGAAAGATCTACTATCCATGCAAGAACCCATGGAACGTAGAATTTTGTACAAAAAAGAGCTAAGGGTTGTAATGTTTTTTTCATCATCTGGGTTTATACTGGGATTTGAATAAATTGAAAGAACTTTGGATTGGGGGTTTTAGAATTTCATATGATGATCCGAAAAATTCCCACCATGAATTCCACCAAAATGGAAATTGTTGGGGATCAAATATTTTTGTGTCAAAATAGAAAATCCATGTATGTTTATGTTTTTTGTTTTAGATCAAAAAGGAAATGTACCATTCTTGTTGATAATCCCAATAATTAAAAGTTATTTAAAAGAAATGTGTTTCTTTAAATTTTTTTGGAAAGAATAAAGATTTGGTTAAGTCATATCTCCAATCAGCTGGAGCAATGACTTTGAGAATCTTACAAGTAGAATATGCCGGATCTTCATGTTTCTCTTCTAAGAAGAAATTTTTAAATATTACGGATTTTGTGATTTCAAGAATGGCTTGATAGAAATAAGAGGTTTTATTAATATCATATGGTTTATAATATCTTCTTTTTCCAAAATATTTTTGAAGAATCATGAATGATTCAGAATTATCGAATACTCTTTTAGTATTAATAATATTTTGCCACATAGGTTTTTCAAAAAATCCTGAAGAGGATTTTAAATAAGGTTGGGTCTAAGAAAGCTGAGAATCTAAAGATTGTTTTTGTGAAGGTGTTTTAAGGGAATCATCTGATTTTGATAAAACCTGGAAAATATTTGAAACTTGGATTTCTTCGGAATTTTCTTTTTCTAGAGCTTTTTTGTCCTTTGATGCTTCAAGAAGGGCTTCAAGAATTTGAAGTCTGGTTTCAATATCACACTTTTCTTTCTTTGGAATTTGGAGTTTGGATTGGGCAATGTTGAGCTCTTCTTCTTTTGTAACAATTTCGTACCAACTTTTTGGTTTCACTAAATCAACGGAGGTTTGGAAAGGCTTTTTGTCTTTATCTTTTTTCGGTGGCATTGACTATGTCTTGAAGAAATTCTCGAGTAAGGAAGTCAGGTAGAGAATTTGTATCTCCTTTCATAAATTCAATATTAAAATAAAAAAAAAAACTTAATATAGACTCCATCGTGCAAAAATTTGTCTTGATGCAAGAATTCGAACATTTTTTTTGTAAATTCTTTTGAACTTTTACAATCTATTCTTGGTAAAAAAAAAATTTGATTTAATAAGTCACTTTGAAATTTTTGTATGCATAAAACAATGTCCAAAATTTCCTTTTTTATAGTAGAATAATTCTTTTCGGTTTCGTTCCAATGGGCTGATGTATACTGAACTATATACTCTTTGTCTCCTTGTTTTTGTTTTAAAATACTTCCATTTCCTAGATCTGAGGCATATGTCTCAACTATTTTCTGTAGGCAAGGATCTGTAATATGTAAACATGGGATTTCTAATATTTGTTTTTTGTTTATCTGGACTAACTCTGTATGTTTTTCTGTCCATGAAACTGGGTTTTTCTTAAGCCTATCATGTAAAGGTTTTACTATTCTATTAATGTTTGGGCAGAAGTCTAGAACATAATTTAAACTTCCTAAAAATATTTGTAATTGATTTTGTCAAGTATTTTATCAGGGAATTTATTTGCAAATTGCAATGATCTTTCAATAGGTGTAATAGTTCCTTGTGATATGTAATGTCCTAAAAATCTAATTTTTGTTTGAAATAGACTCCTTTTTTATTTGGATACCACTAAACCATTTTGTTTTGTAATATAAAGGAATGTTTTTAGGTGTTTTATATGCTCATCTGTGTTGTTCGAAAAGATTAAGATATCATCGATATAAACTATGCAGTATTTTGAATAATCATTGAAGATTTCATTCATAATTCTTTGGAATTCAGAAGTGACATTTTTAACCCAAAAAACATTACATTCCATTCATATTGTCCAAAAGGAACTGTAAAAGCAGTTTTGTACATGTACTTTTGAGAAATTTGTATTTGCCAAAATCCTGATTTCATATCAAATTTAGAAAATATAGAAGTATTATGAAGTTTTTGTAATAGATCGTTTTTATATGGTATAAGATATCTGATCCATTTTAATTCTTTATTTAATGGTTTATAATTTATTATTAATTTGGGAGTCCCTCTTTCGGTTTCAGATTTTTTATTAACATAAAAAGCAGCAGCACAACTCCAAAGAGATTTAGATTTGGAAATTAGACCTTTTTTTTCTAGATCCTGTATTTTTTTTTACAATATTCTTCTAGATCAGAATTCATTTTTATTAGTCTAGCTTTAGTTGGAATTTAGTTATCATTAAAATCTTGTTTATAAGGGAGATCTACAATATATTTTTTTTCTATTCCAGAAAGCATTTGGAATTTCTGAACAAATTTTTGTTTCTAATAGTTTTTGGAGTTTTGAAATTTTATTTTGAAATTCCTGTGTTTCTAACTTTTTTATTATCCTTTTTTGTGAAATATCTTTTTTAAGATTTTCTAAATGAAAGCTTTTTTCTTGGATTAGTACATTAATATAATTTTCATATATAGAATATGCTTTTATTAAATTGAGATTTCTTGTACAAGGTTTTTCTACGAATTCAAATTCTAATTTTTTGTAATTAAATTTAAAAGAGATAGAATTATTATTTACTTTATATAGAGTAATTAATCTTATAAAAGATGTTCTTAGAATTACATTATGATGTATATCATTAACTAGAACGAACGTAGTTTTAATAAAAACTCCATTATTTAAAATTGACGCTTCTGTTTTTGAATTAACATTTAATTTAGAATTGTTAGCAGCCGAAAGTTTTTCATTATTTTTTTCTTGAAATTGTTTAGGTATTATCCCTAATTTTATACAATTTAAATTAGCACCAGTATCAAAAAGAACTATTGTATTAATTTTAAAATTTTCTGAAAATACTAGATTTATTTTAGTATGTATTTTCTAGATGTTGTTTCTCTTAATACAAAAAGAAAGTCTTCTGAAATTTTTTCAAGGTTTTGAATGTTTTTAATTTCATTATCTTCATATTTTTCGGAACTTTCAATATTAATATTTTGTAATATTCCTTTGATTATTTCTGAATCTTGCTTTTGTTTTTCTTTTAATTCTTTTAGTTCTACTTTTATTTTTTTATTAATATTATCTAATATTCTTTTGCTTATTTCATAATCTTATTTTTTTTCTTTTAATTCTTTTAGTTCTAATTTTATTTATTTTTATATCTTTTTGTAAATTTTGGATTGTTATCTCTTTATTTTTTATTTTCTTTCTTTTTTCTAAAATATTAGTTAGGTCGTAAGTATTTTTAGAAGTATTTGTAAAGTAATATATTTTATTTCTGTTTTTTCTTCATTATTTTCTTTGAGAGATTTTAAACTTTTATCAAGGTATTCGTTTTGAATATTTGAATCATTTATGTTTTTTAGAATATCAAATAGGAATTTTTGATCTTTTGAAAGCATATTAATTTGCTTTTCAGATTCGTTACTAGATGTAATTAATTCATCTATTTGTGAAGATTCATTTTCATCTTTGTATTTAGAAGAAAACTTTTCAAATTCTGAATCGTAAGACTCAGAAGAATCAATTAAAAGATTAGAAATTTTATTTAATATTTCTTCATTTAATTTTAATTAATTTAACTGTTTATTCAATCGACAATAATTAGCAGTATGTCCTTTTTTATGACATTTATAACATTCAATATCTCTAAAAGATTTTTTAGGATATTGTTTGAAATTTTTAATTTTATTATAAGGTTTCTTATAAAATTCTTCTTTTGATTTAGAATTTTTCTTATTGTATTTAAAAAAATTTCTATATGGTTTTTCATAAAATTCACTAACATTTCCTAGGCATTTAGAAGGAGAAGATTTATTAGGATTTATATCGAATTGTTGACAGAAAGTTCCTAATTCTTGTTTTGTTCTTTACATTTCCCATTTTAAATGTTTTTGTAATTTTAGATCTTGACATATTTTTAAACCTTCTTGTTGAGTTAGACTAATTAATTGAGCATAAGTAAATTCATTATAAGTAATTTTTTTTTCCACATGATTCCCTAATTTTATTTTTAACATTTTCTTCTAAAATAGTTGGTATTCCTGCTAGGAATTTTTCTTTCCAAAATGGTTGATTAGAGTCTTCTCTAAGCATGACTCTGGTTAGAAAAGTATTTTTATACCATTGAAAATCATTTAATTTTTTAAATTTAAGATTTGATAATAATTCAGCATTTTATCTTTTAAATGTAAAGGATCACCTATAAATTGTAAATAGATTGTTAAGATTAAAGTAGCTACAACATCTTGTTGGGGATTTTCATCTTCACCTAAAATTGGTATCATATCTTCATCAATTTTTATAGAATTTAGAACATCTTCTTGTTGTTGATTTTTAAGTTAATAGTCCCACCAACCCTTAATTTGGCCAGAAAACCTAGTTATAAGGAGTTCGGCTATGATTTTATCTTGTATATTTGTTTGAGTTTTATAGGCATTTGCTGCCATAGTCATTTGTTGTAAAATACTAAGAATATTATATTCAGTCATTCCATCTATGTTCCAATCATAAACGGAAGAAGCATTAAAACGAGATTGTGTTATGGGTTTTATTATTCATAAATCTGGAGCAGGAATAATTTGTAAATTTTGTGAAGATTGATTCCAATCAATTTTATTGATTTTATTTGTAGGATATTAGAATTGTTCTAAAGCTTCACTAATATCTGAATCATGATTTAAGGTATATATTCTAAGATTAGAGGTTGGTGTTTCGGGAGCAGTTTGATCTATGGGTTGATTTAAACTACTGGTTGTTTTTTCCATTTTACCTAATTTATCTTTTATTATTTTTATAAATTCAGAATTATTCTCTTTAATATTTTAAACACTATTTTCAGTTATTTGATATTGTATAAAAATTGAGTTTTTGATTCTACTATTTGTATTCGAGGTTTCTATATTATTTGAAATATGATTTACAGAGTTTGAAAATGGATAATCTAAAGAATTTTGAGAGAAATATATTTCAAACCAATCGAAGAATAAAATGTCAATTTCATATTTATTTATAAATTCATAAAATTTTTGTTGAATATCTTTCTGGTATCCATAAATTTTTCAAAAAACCATAATCTTTTTTCTTTATTATGAATGACATAAAAATCCTTATGTACAAAGTTTTTATCTACTTGGAATTCTGTTTTGAAGAATTGATATTTTGAAGTTTTATAGATTTGATCTTTATTTATTTTAGGAATTTCCAAGTTATCTATTGATTTATCGAAATCTTCTATGACTATTTTTTCAGTATTTATTATCCTTTTATTGTCATAAAAAGTTGAAGTAGCAGAGTTATAAGAATTATTTTTACGATATTATAATTTGAGTTTAAGAATTTTAGTTTTTCTCGATTGTTTTTTCCTAAGAATGTCTTGGTAATAAGTCATAAAGTAAATGCTGTAAAACCATAGAATTGCTTGGGATTGTAGAGAGAAATTAAAAATCGAAACATAAATTTTAATAAAATGAATTCAATTTTACAAAGAGGAGAATTCAAATAATTTTCTATATTAGAAATGACCTCTACTCGCAAAGATAAAATAAATAAAAATAAAATATAAATTTAGAAGAAAAGATTTATGAAATGATATAGTGAGGGTATTATCCCTATGAAAAATTTGATATCATCAGCCCAAATACGTTTGGTCCATACTTGATACCACATAAAAATTTTTTTTTACAAGAATGTTGGAATTCACTTATTCTTATAATAGGTTGAACTTAGCCTGCACGGAAGAAATGCCGTGTGCATATTTATTTTTGGTTGAATTCTTTGAAAGATGGTCACTTTCCAACCAATTTGTTGGCTTATGTTAATTATTAAAACTTACACCTAACTCATAGTACATGTAACGTCCCTGAAATTTCATTCATACTTAATCATACATTAAGTGTGGAAAATGATGAATAGTTTTTTTTTTTAAAAAGAAACATGCATCGTGCTCACAATATAAATTATCACGCATTTAAAAGCAATCTCAAAATTTCATATGCAATAGTTCTCAACCAAAATATCCATAAACTCCAAGAAAATTCTTAACATGCCCATTAGAAACCAACAAAATGTTTAACTTCGAATATCGTACCTGTAATGCTCATATTTTAAAAAAAAAAATTTACTGTTCATGAGGTTACTATTCAAGCGCTGCGGTGCTATAATAGTAGCACCTAGGCGCTTGAGCTGCAGGATTTTTGCGCTGAGGCGCTGAAAAGTGGCGCTACAGACGCGAAAAGTGACTATGTAAACCCACTTTGACTTCCACCATTAATTCTCCATCATTTTTCCTCATCCTTCTCCATCGAAACCCTTTATTTCCTTCCATTTCTAAACTTCTTCTTCAATATAAGGGAGATTTGCTCAAGAAAAATATGAAATGAAAGTAGATTTGTGATCCTCTCATCACGGGCTTCAAGTTGACGTAAGTATTTCCCAATTTTATTC
Source organism: Primulina tabacum (assembly GCF_025594145.1). Classification (NCBI taxonomy): domain Eukaryota; kingdom Viridiplantae; phylum Streptophyta; class Magnoliopsida; order Lamiales; family Gesneriaceae; genus Primulina; species Primulina tabacum. Next base: position 42,511,999 of record NC_134550.1, on the reverse strand, counting down.
AAGTTTGGAAATGGGTTGAAATTTGGAATTGATATTTGAGTTGATATTTGAGATATTAAGATGTTGAAGATGTTGTATTTGAGTTGGTTTGAATTTAGAAGGGATATGAGAATGGTTTCTTGTTTATGTGCAAAGAGCAGTTTTTACACCTTCTGTATTTCGTGTATATGGTACATTTTTGTTTGGATTTTGGAGTTAGGGACTCATCAAACTTGTATCATCGAGTTAGCTTCGATTTGGTTCTTGAATCACTCAATTCCAGGAAGATTTGAAAGAGATATGTTATTTTTACTAAAACTCGTCTGTAACTCCAAGTTAGAGAATATTTGTGTACATACCTTCTGTTTATTCGAATTCTGGGATTTATTGGTTGGGATTCTGGATTTGATGTTCAAATAAAAGTTATAGAATATTGTCTTGTCTTCGAAATGATACCAAATTTGCTTGATTCCATTGGATATTGAGGATGTTTTGCTCAAAATACTAAAATGTGCCAGAAATGCATTGACGCAGAATTCGTGGTAATTATGTTGTATGTTTCAGATTATGAACGACTGGGCAAATGACTTTATTCGACAAAACTTTGTGCAAAATAATTCTTGGGCTTTGAGTTTTCTTGCATATCCAATTTGCGGGTCTTGATTCGAAGCAGTATCGAATTAATTATGAATTTTGTACAGAAACTCCTCTGTTTTGATAAATGATCTGAGTTCTTCAGCTATAGTAGACTACGGGGATTCAAGACTTCTCAACTACACCCTTTGATCTCCTTTTGGTAATATTTGAAAGGTATGTTACGGTCGGTAACATACGAGGTGAAAGTATTATTTTTATTTTAAATTGAAAATTCTATGGCTCGATGAATTACTTATGATTTGATGATGATTGTTGTCTTGAGATGAGTTTATTATGATATCGAGATGATGATATTGATTTGCATCATCACATCGCATATTGAGCCACTTGTCGATTCAGATTTGATATGGAGGATATCGCCTTTATTTATTAATTTGTTGGATGTATGGGGCTATAGTTTAGTTGGCATAGTGTTTGAGGAGGTCGCTGCTATGGCCTGAACACTCTCTATAAGCGCACCATAGTCCTGCGATTGTAGAACACAACACCCAACCCCGAGCGGATGAGTCGGTGGATGTTGCTGGGTGATTCTCTTTCCTTGGGTACCCTATGACTAGATGATTCACTTTATCTGGAGATTTATTGATAGCCCACAGCTTCTGATCATGTATTGCATTATATTTCATCTTTATGAATTTCATACGAACTATTTTTCGTTTTAATTCTCATATTTTGTTGATTGTATCATACTGGGTTTATACTCACCGGCACGTCGGCTACCTTCTGTTTTCATGTGCTTTACGGTAGATGAGGCAAGGTTGGGATGCCAGAGTCGAGCTCCAGGCGAGGAGATAGTTAGAGTGAGATTCTCGGGTCCCAGGAGCTATTTTATGATGTTTGGATTATTTTGGATCACTAGTTATTTTGGCATGTTAAAACTTATATTTCAAACATTTGAGACCTTTAAATTATTTTGAAAATTTTTATGTCAGTTTGTGAACCACAGGTTATGTGTTTTACTCAATTATTTGGTTTGTTACATTTATACTTATTAGTATTAATGTCGGACCCGGGGCCCCACATTAGGTGGTATCAGAGCGTAAGATATTTGGAAACAAGGTAGATCGAGTCAGTTCTAATTGCTTGATCATGTGATATATTTGCAAGCATTTTCACTGTGCCTTAATGTGAAATATATGATTATAATTGAGATATTATATTGTTGAGCTTTATTCGAGATTTTTTGAGATTTATTGAGTCTCGAGAGCCAGAGATGGTCGATACAAGATTGAGATGATTATGATATTGTGATTTTATCTGTGTTTGATCTGTTGTATATCAGACAAGGCTACTCGAGATAGAGGTCGTGGTAGACCTAGACAGAACATACCAGTGGCAAAAGATCAAGGCAGTGCTACTCATACTCAGATGGATATAACTCCGACTCAGATGAAGATACTGTTAGCCAGATTTCTGTCTTTGCACCCACCGATGTTGAAGGGTACCGAGAATGCATTAGAGTGAGGGCTGGTTGGAGAGTATGGATCAGTAATTTCAATCTCTTGAGTATCCATATGATCGTAGAATCAAGTTAGTTGTTAATCAGTTATTAGATGTTGCTATGAGTTGGTGGATCATGACCAAGAAATCTTTAGAGAGTAGAGGTACGATTTTTACCTGGGATATCTTTAAATCTGAATTTTATAAGCGTTTCTTTCCTACCTCTTACAGAAAAGATAGAAGAGCCGAGTTTGCAAATTTAAAGCAGGGAAATCTGAATGTTTAGGAATATGTTGCTAAGCTCTCAAATTTACTCAGATTTGAGCCTCATGTGGCATCCAATGAAGAAACTAAGGCCAATCACTTCATAAATGGTCTTAACCCTAATATATTTATTTTGGTTAATAGTGGAAGGCCTAATACTTTTGCTGAGGCTCTTGATCGAGCCAAGGGAGCTGAAACCGGAATCATTAGACAGAGAGTTCCTCAGTATATACAATGACCCCAACAGCCACAATATAGACAACAGTTTAGACAGGGTAATAGTGGCGGTAACAATGGCAACATAATAAAGCAGTTTAGGGCTAGAGGCAAGCAATTTAAGAGGCATGGCAGTAATTTTTCGAGTTCTAGTTGATTGATAAAATCTGGTTTAGTTCAGAGCATTGGTTATTCAGGCCTGACTTGTGGTCAGTGTGGTGGTAGACATTATACCGATCAATGTAGAGGAGTATCGGGAGCTTGCCACTTGTGTTACCAGGTGGGACACTATGCTCGAGTGTGTGCTAACCGTGGCAATGATATATTTCAGAGTGGGGAATCATCAAGACAGACACCTCAACAGAGACCCCTACAGTTCATTCCTATTAGCATTCAAACCGGTCAGGTCAGAACAAACAGAGTGGCAGCCACAGGGTAGGACAACCACCTAGACAACATGCTCGAGTTTTTGCACTCACTGAGGATGAGGCACATAATGCTCTAGATAATGTTATTGCAGATAATTGTTTTCTCTCAAGTTATTCTGCTTATGTTTTGATTGATACTGGTGCATCACACACTTTCATATTTGAGCACTTTGTCTCCTTACATTCACTGCATTATATGCCATTATCATCTACGTTATCTATTTATACTCCATTGGGAAAAAGGATGAGGTCAGATGAAATGATAAGTGGTTGTGAATTTCGTTATGAGGATAATGTCATTGAGCTTGATTGTATTGTGTTGGAGATGTCTGATTTTGACTGCATAGTTGGCATTGACATGTTGACAAGATACAGGGCTACTGTAGATTGTTTTCGGAAGGTTGTTAAGTTTAGACCTGATATGACAGATCATTGGACGTTCTATGGTAAGGGTTCTCAAGTTAAGATTCCTTTGATATATGGTTTTTCCATGACTCGTTTGTTGCACAAAAGAGCATAATGTTTCTTGATTTATGCAATTGATATTTCAAGGTCAGTACCTAAATTTGTAGATATTCCAATTGTTAGTGAATTTTAAGATGTATTTCCAGATGAAATTCAAGGATTTCCTCCAGTCTGAGATATCGAGTTCAACATTGAGTTGATGCCAGGTACACACCTTATTTCTAGAGCTCCTTATAAGATGGTGCCAATTGAATTGAAGGAATTAAAGGAATAACTTGAGGATCTTTTGGCTAAAGGATATATAAGACCAAGTGTTTCACCTTGGGGTGCTCCGGTTTTATTCGTGAAGAAGAAAGACGGGTCTATGAGGCTTTGTGTCAATTATAGACAGTTGAATAAAGCCACAGTAAAGAATAAGTATCCTTTGCCAAGGATTGATGATCTCTTTGACCAGTTGCAGGGTTCTTCAGTATATTCTACGATTAATTTAAGATCCGGATATCATCAGTTTAGAGATAGAGATGCAGATGTGCCTAAGACTGCTTTTCGTACCAGGTGATTTCAAGTGCTGGTATATCAGTTGATCCGAGTAAAGTGCCAAAAGGCATTTTGTATTTTTGGTTATTCCTTTTGGGTTGACCAATGAACCTGCAGTAATTATGGATTTGATGAATCGTGTGTTTTAAAGGTATATAGATCAATTTGTTGTGATCTTCATTGATGATATTCTTATTTATTCAAAATCTGAATTTGAGCATGCCGAGCACTTGAGAGCTGTTTTGCAGATTTTGCGAACTGAAAAGTTATATGCTAAATTATCCAAATGCGAGTTTTGGTTGGAAAGAGTGCTTTTCCTTGGACATGTGATTTCAAGTGCTGGAATATCAGTTGATCCGAGTAAAGTTGAGGCAGTCATGAATTGGTCTAGACCGACATCAGTTCCTGAGCTGCGTAGTTTTATGTGTTTGGCAGGCTATTATCGCATATTTATTGAAGGATTCTCATAGATTTCGAGGCCAATTACAAAGCTGACACAAAATAAGGCACCATTTATTTGGTCGCAGGCATGTAAGGCTAGTTTTGTTGAACTTAATCAGAGATTGACTAGCGCTCCAGTTCTGACTTTCCCATCAGGTGTAGGAGGATTTACATTGCACTCTAATGCTTCACATCAAGGACTGGGTTGTATATTAATGCAACATGGCCGTGTGGTTGCCTATGATTCACGACAGCTCAAGCCACATGAGTCCAGATACACAGTGCATGACTTGGAACTAGCAGCAGTTATTTTTCCCTAAAGATTTGGCATCACTACTTGTATGGGGAGACATTTGAGATATTCACTGATCATAAGAGTTTGAAATACCTCTTTTCACAAGCGGAGCTGAACGTGAGACATAATCGTTGGTTAGACTTGTTGAAAGACTATGATTGCGAAATAAAATATTATCCAAGCAAGTTTAATGCAGCATCCGATGCTTTGAGCAGAAAAGTATGCAATATGTCCTTGATCACCAGCAGTATATCTGATCTAGTATATGAATGTTGTCTTTCTGGTTTGGATTTTGTGATAGATACTCAACCTGTAAGAGTATTTATTATTCAGGCAGAGCCAGAGTTATTTGTAAAAATTAGAGAGACTCAAAGGTTATATCAAAGCATTCAGAAATAACTTGAATTCGTCATATCAGGACATCGATGTATGTGAATGATCGTATTGTAGTTCCTAATATTTCAGATTTGAGGATACAGATTTTGTGTGATGCTCAATGTAGTAAGTTCAGTGTACACCCTGAAAGTAAAAAGATGTACAATGACTTGAAGAAACAATTTTGGTGGAAAAGAATTAAATCTGACAAAGCATAATTTGTATCTCGTTGTTTGAATTGTCAACACAAGTGAAAGCTGAAAGGAAGCAACCAGTAGGTCTTTTTCATAGCCTTAAGTTCCTGAATGGAAGTGGAACCATATCACCATGGACTTTGTCACGAAATTGCCAAGGTCGTCGAGGGGTTGCAATGCAATTTGGGTTATCGTTGACAGATTAACCAAGTCTTCGTGTTTCATTCCTTATCAGATGACATATAGGCATGATCAAATGGCCAAATTGTATATCAGAGAAGTTTTGAGATTGCATGGTGTGCTTAAGTCCATTGTATCAGATTATGATCCCAGATTTTCTTCTCATTTTTGGCAGAGTTTACAAGAGGCCCTTGGTACTTGTTTGCATTTGAGTACAGAATATCATCCTTAGATAGACGGACAATCAGAACGTACTATTCAGACATTAGAGGATATGCTAAGAGCTGTAGTGATGGATTTTCGTATAGGTTGGCAGGATTCTTTACCACTTGTCGAGTTTTCTTATAACAACAATTATCAAGTGAGCATTGGAATGTCACCATTTGAAGCACTATGTGGCAGAAAGTTTCGATCTCCTCTGTATTGGGATCATTTATCTGAAGCACCAATTGTAGGACCTGATATGATAAGAGATATGACAGAGAAGGTGAAATTGATTTAGAGTCGTATGCGAGCTGCTCAGGATAGGCAGGCTAAGTATGCGAACATCAGGAGACGACAGTTGATTTTTCAGAAAGGTGACAGAGTTTTTTTTGAAAATATCTCCTTTCCGTGGTACAATTAGATTTGGAAAGAAGGGTAAATTATAACCGAGATTAATAGGTCCGTATGAGATTTTGGAATGTGTTGGTGATTTGGATTATAGATTAGCTCTTCCTCCCGCATTATCAGGTGTTCATGATGTTTTTCATGTGTCTATGTTGAGAAAATATCATCCAGATCCTTCACATGTACTTTCACCCGACGAGGTTGAGTTAGATCAGACTTTGAGCTATATTGAGAGAACGATTCAGATTCTAGATAGAAAAGAAAGCAACTCAGAAATAAATTGATACTGTTGATTAAAGTACAGTAGAACAGACATAGTGTCGAGGAGGCAACTTGGGAATTAGAAGACAATATGAGACATAAATATCAAGAGTTATTCAAATGAAATATGCTTTTATTCTCGGTCTTACTTTCAGTATTGATCATTACATCGTAAACTTGAAATTGATGATTTGATTTCAAGGACGAAATCTATTTTTGTAGTGGAAGAATTGTAATGCCCAAATTTCAAAAAAAAAAAATATTGATCATGAGGTTACAATTCAAGCTCTGCGCGCAAGAATAGTAGCGCCTAGGCGCTTAAGCTGCGGGATTTTGGCATTGAGGCGCTGAAAAGCGGTGTTGCGGCGGTACATACGCGAAAAGTGACTATGTAAACCCACTTTTACTCTCACCATTAATTCTCCATCATTTTTCCTCCTTCTCCTCTGTAAGGACCGTGTATCGTATTATCGTAAATCACACTTTGATTATCGATAATTTAAGAAATCTTCATGAGATTACGTATATGATGGATATCATGACAATGAAAGTGAGAAAATAGGTGGTGATAATGAAAGATTGTATTAGAAATTGATTTGTACTTGAAAAGTATGCTGAACCGCGAAAGAAAAGTGACACATGTTATGGTTTCTAGCATAATTATCTGAGTATTAGTTCAAATGAAATGAGGCCAATTTCATTGGAAAGCTAAGACATAGATCTACAACTTTTTTGTTGATCACTTTTGCTAATTTGGATCCTAGGATGTTAGACAGAATAGTTCACACTCGAGCGTGATAATTTACAGCCCGAGAGTGGCACAACCAGCACTCGGGGGCAGAACGTCTCGTGCTCGGGCGCGAGATGTTACCGCCCAAGCGCGATGCAAATGACACTCGGGGGACAGAACGTCTCGCGCTCGGGCACGAGATGTTTCCGTTCGAGCACGAAAGCTGTGAAGGATAAGAACAATATTTTTTTTACGTTTATTTTCATTTTCATTTATCAACTTCGAGAATAAACGAGAGAAACTCGATTTCTATTGTACGAAATCACCTCGAAACACCGTCCAAACGCGAAACAAATTATATATTTGGAATCTTCGCGTCGAGAGCTTTCTATTGAAGTAAGTTTCTTCTAGTTTCAACAGCTCTAATTATTGAAGTGCTGGAATATCATGTATTTGAAGTCAAGAATCATATATGTAGTGGAATAACCGACAAAAACTATGTTTTGAAATCAGAATTTAATTATGTTATGATTTTAATTTGATATGAATTTTCAAAGTTTCAAAATATATTTGAAACTTATATTGTTGATTTTGAATGATGTTATTGATTGAAATGAATATGTTATTGATGTAGATAGATTTTTATACTTATATCTTCAAGCTACATCGACTGGAACGAAGAATTGAGGTATGTTGCGATCGAGAAACATACGACAGGTATATGTATCATATGATATATTTTTGATTGATGTGATTTAGAATATATGTCTATATGCCTTATTTGTTGATTTGATTTGGCATACATGACATACACGTTGAGCTATGATCCTTGGATACCTTGATATGATTGGATTTGATTATGGAGTTTGTGAGCACGATGCTATGTTTGGCATTATGTTGCCCTTAAAGAATAGTCATTAGTGGCCCCGATGATTGATTGAGATTTGGGATTTGATAGCGCTTTATCGACGTTATCATGCGAGTATCCCTGATTGAGGCCGGTGTGCCAGCTCAAGAATTGATTTGATAGCGATTCGTTTGATTCTGACATGTGCTCAGTGGATGGGCATTTGACCTGATACCTCCACGACATACATGCATTGCATATCATATATCATTGTTTAGATACTTGTGGTATATATGGTGGTTGTTTCAGACTGAGCTTTGCTTAGCCCAGAGGGGGATGTTGTTGTCTTTGTATGTGGACAATGACAGGTATTCCAGAATATCAGGAGGCCGGAGAGGGTGCTTCTGTATGGAGTCACAGTTTGAGCTGATATAAGTTTGTTTGTATGTAGATGTTTTGGATTATGTGTGGGCTTATTTTAAATTGTGACGTGATGAGACGAAACTATATTATATACTATTTTAAGTATTATAATTACAATTGACACATTTTGGGCTCATTGTAAAGAAAATTTAAACTCATTTTTCGCTGTAATTAATTAACCCTAACATAATTGCATTGTAATAACAATTAAAAGTTAAGGGCCCTACACAGCTTGGTATCAGAGCATAGCTGAGAATACTCGATTGAGTCTTGTGTACACGTAATATGTGTAGAGCCTAAAATCAGTAAACGTAAAACTCATGTATTTATTTAATTATTAAATTATTTAATCAAGTTTAAAACGATTTTTTTTAGATGCATGATTTTTGAAATTACTTTATTTTAAATTATTTATGTTTATGCGATGCACGTTAAATGTTTTCTTAAGTTTCATGTTTCAGGCGATTATTCGATGCGGGATCAAGGAAAAGAGACCGACGACGATTTTGGCAATTTTAAAACGTGGTACTTTATTTAAAGTTAAGAATGAGACATTTTAAGTGATTTATTAAGTTTTAGCATTTTTAAAGCCTAATTTAATTTATTAGGTGATTGTAAGATTTTTAAACTTTTAATGTTTAAGGCATGTGCATTTTATTTCAATTTAGGGGTGCTAGTAATTTAGTGGAGAATTAATATTTTAATTATCATGTAAATTTCTTATTATTTATTTAATTGAGCTAATTAGCCCCTAATTACACCTAATTAATCACACACACACGTTACACACACTCACACACACTTACATGTTTTTACACACACCATCAGCACACACATTTCATTCCATCTCATTTCAGATTTTTGAGAGAAAAATAAAACCTAGAGTTCTAAGAAAACTCAGCAGCCGTCCCCACCCATCAAAGATTTCAGCAATTCTCGCCACTTTTCTTCAAGAAATCGTGCCACGTTCGTCTTGGATCAACACTCGCATATTTCCCGCTTCGGTGTCGTCATTTCGGTAACGTTAAATATCAAAAGGCATGTATATTATTTTGTTTTTGCATCGATCTTGTCATAGTATAAATTTTGATGTATTTTGTATGAAAACTATGTGAATGTTGTGTAGAAGTTTGAGCAAATATGGTTGGATCACTTTTGAAACTGTTTTTGGATGACAAATCACGATTTTGCTATCATTTTTAACACTGCGATTTTTCGGTGGGCTTTCTGGAAAAACTTTCAATATATGAAATGTAGAACTTTTTGATGTCTTCGATTTGATATAAAATTCGAAATATTTGGATAAGAATTGAGTGAGTTATGACAATTTTCGTGGGACTGCTCAAACTGCATTTTCTGAAAAAGTGTTCTTGAAGCTTTATTGTTGCAGGCATCGTTGGGGATCGACAGGTGATCGCTGCTGCATTTAGGTATATCGTTAATGATGTTGGGATGGTTATTGACGTTTAATTTTGCGTCATTAGACACTTGGGAGAATGAGTAGTCGTAAAAAAATCGGTTTGTTGTCAAAAGTCGTGTTCACATGTTTATTGCGTTACTTGTGATGCGTGGTTGTTTTGGGGCAGTTGTATAGGTTTGAGTCAGTGTTATAGTATCCTAGGATGGGTCTCAAGGTGGCGATTTATGGTCGGGATGATCCAGTTAGGGAGATTAAGTCACAAGCACGGGAATTTTCGTTGGTTTGCTCCCCCCGCATGTACACGGACCCGGGGACGGGCCTTTACACGGGGTCCGTGCCTTTGTTTTCTTCGAAGTGTCAAAATTCTGAGTCTACACGTACCGTTACACGGACCCTGGCATGGGGCCCGCGCCCCTCCTTCTTTCCGAGTATGCCCTTCTAGTATGTACACGGACCTGTAGATGGACCCTTACACGGGGTCCGTGCCTTCGTAATTTCCGTAGAGTTAAGATGCAGTACCTACACGGACCCGGACCCGGACCCGGACCCGGAGGGGTGGACAGGGTCCACGTCTTACTTATTTGAGGAAAAATATATTGTTTGCTTTGGGGTTCGAGGTCTTCGATTAGTGCGATGATTAAACAAGGTCGAGACATGATAGATTTAGAATGTCGTAAGAAAATGACCGAGTTTGGGTGTAAGCATGGTTGTTATGTCTAAGGTTTGCAAGGTATGAAACGTCCTCTCCTTTTTATTGCTTTAAAAGTAATAGAAATTTTTTTTTTAAACCTCCCCTAGCATCGGCCGAACCATAAAAATATTTTTGACATTATTTTAAAAATAACCATCCAACTGCTATTTAAAAATCCAAAGGAAAATATTTTAAAGCATAAAATCGTCAAACATTTTACCAAACCTAAAAAGAAATAATTTGAAAAAAATAGCCCATACTAAACCTCTCAAAAATCTCTCAAATGCATAAAGAAATAAACTTAAAAATCTTTAACTTAAATCATAAAGTATAATGCGGAAAATGTAGCTCTGGTCCTCGGGTTGTGTGCGCCTTCAGCCCAGTCAAATCACTCATCAAGTCCTCCCTCGACACCACCTGCATCCATCACATCTAGTGAGTCTAAAAACTCAACACACCATAATCTTGATAACGAGTAATACGTAATACAGTCAACATATAACGGTGAAAAATACTTGTACTTAAAATATCGTTTTCATGAAGATGCATAATCATAAACATTTTCGTAAACATTTTCATGATGCATAAAATTTAAACATAAACATTTTCATAACATGCAAACATGAATTTCCTTTTCCTCAACATGACATGACATAAAACCTTAAACATAATAATGAACATTTCCCCCTTTTTTTTTCCTTTGTTGAATTCAGATCGTTAATTGTGACTTTTCTGACATGACATGACATGACGATGGATCCATCTACATAAAACCACAATACTGGGCGGCGGGGACATCAGCGACACTCTCACCGGTCAACTGAGCCTTGGCCTAACATGATCGAATAGAAATACGATCGTCGGGGCTCCCTCTGGGGCCTTCTCCCATAAATGGGCTCCCTCTGGGGTCTTCTCCCCTCACGATATTCCCATTCTTCCTCAAACCTCATAACCTCATATTCGCAATAATGGAAACACGATCGTCGAGCTCCCACTGGGACCATAACCCTCACGACGTCGCCATTATCAACGAATTAGTCACAATCACTTCACTTCCTTCAACATTTTTCATTCACATCACTTTATAAAAATCATGCATAACATAACATTTTGTTTTCGAAACCAAGCATGCAACATGTCTTTTAAATGTCTTCCTTAAATCATAAAAATCACTTAGACATTTAAAAATCATAATTTAATCATGGATACATCATAAACAGTAAAAAAAATAATCATAATATCATAAAAACAGTATTTAGGGCACTGCCATAACCTTTACTAATTTCCCGGTGTAAAAAGACCGTTTTACCCCTGGACTAAACATTTTACGTTTTCGATTTTTTTCTTGATTTCATGACTCTAACATGTCCCTAATAATTATTTAAGCCTAAATTAATTTTTCCCATAATTTTATTTTGCTTAAAACTTAGACTTTTCATTTATCCTTATTTAATTGTTTTGACGGTGTTTTAATCCCGAAAAATCTCAAACTTTAATATAAAATTCCTAAATTCTAAATTTATTCTTTTTATATTAGTTTAGCCCTTATGGACCACGACTCGACCCCCGTGAGTTGTTTTCAAATTTTCTTCTTTTTGAAAGCCCTATTTGACACTTAAACTTCGACCCCGAGCCAACTTTTGATTTTCACGAGTTACCCCCGGACCACGTCGAGCCAAAACTTGCCCAACATCCCAAAGTAACCTACTGGACCCTAACTCTGACAAGAAAACCATCCTAAAGCCAAAAACATGGACCCTCTACACACACCTATGCTGGCCGAGAATTTGGGTATGCATGGACTCTAAGATTTACGCACGCAGGGACCTAGCCGATGACTCTAGTCACAAACCAACCTGATGTGCACCCCCTAAGGACCCTAAGGACCAGACCTAGCCCAGCCCAGACCCCCTGAACCGCGCGCACAAGCTGGTGCGAAGTGCAGAACCCTGCACGCGATTTCCTGGATTCTCGAGTAGAAGTCCCTCATGCAAAGGACTCCTCGCCGCCTCTCAACTCGAGTCCTAGCATGGCTAGGACTCTTCCCTGGTCTCCCCCACGCCCCTGGATAGCTCCTGGACAAGAGCCGCACCAAGCCCGGCCGTGAGGACCCCTAACCGAACCCATGTTCTTCCCATGACAGCAACTTACGTTTTATTTGGTGCTCTTCAATTTCCAGCGTGTGTGGTGCGCTTACAGAACCCTAACTCACGTGTAAACCCTTGTAAATCATGGACTAGATCATGGCAGTCCTTAAACAACATAAAATCATGATTTAAGAATCAAAAACCTTGCTTAACATATCATGCTATGATCCAAAACGAAAATTTAGAAAATGGGCACTTGTTTTTCTTTCATGTTTTTCATGCATCCAATAATTTAAACATTAATATGATATGATGGATGAGAAAATGGAGATTAGGGTGTGCCTTTGCGTAATATACGCTCGAATATACGTTGACGACGAAGAACGGGACGCGACTATGGCTTCCACTTGGCTTGTTGCCTTTCGAAAAGTCCTTCTTAATGCCCAAGTGTGTGCAGCCGTGAGTTTTAGAGAGGGGACAGGAGTTTTCAGAGTTTTAAATGGGGTGGCCGATCTCTTGATTCAAAGGTAGACTAGGGTTTTGTTTTAATTAACACATTAAATAATAATCTAATCACTAAGTAGGCTTTAGGCCTATTAAGCCATAAAATTAAGCCCATTAGTTAAATTAAGATTTAAACAAAATACTAGCAAAGTTTTTCTTTAATTAAAATGTGAATTTATTAGCCGGGTTGCCAAAAAGCTCGTATTTTAGTTGAAAAACCAACACCGATAAAATTTACGTCCCGGCGTATAAAATCACCTCAAAACCCTTATTTTCGAAAATACTGACAAGCATCGGCCATATTTTAAAATAAAAAAATGATCATTTAATAAAATCATTTTTCATTTTCAGCCCTCGGTCCCCGTTCCTCGATCGTCACTTGAATATTCCTAAAAATACCACTAAATGCATGATGATAATAAAAGTCTAATTCAGCATATAAACAAGTATGTCACATAATTAATTAGCAACTAAAATCAATTAATTACTCAATTTTTCATAATTTCGTAGATTTGCATGCAGTTGGATTACGTCGTCTTAATTTTGGACTTTACAATTCCTCCCCCCTTAAATAAAATTTCGTCCTCGAAATTAGAACTTACCGAATAGATCTGGATAACGACTCTTCAAGTCCCTCTCGGTTTCCCAAGTAGCTTCCTCTTCCGAGTGATTCAGCCACTTGACCTTGACCATTGGAATGACTTTGTTACGCAATTGTCTTTCTTGTCTAGCCAGAATCTGGACAGGTCTTTCTTCATACGACATATTTGGAGTTAGTTGAATAGGTTCATAATCAAGCACATGTGATGGGTTAGACATGTACTTCCGCAGCATCGAAATGTGGAACACATTGTGAACTCCAGAAAGTGCGGGTGGCAATGCCACTCTATAAGCTAGTGTCCCAATCCTCTCCAAAATCTCGAATGGGCCAATAAATCTAGGACTAAGCTTGCCCTTCTTGCCAAAATGCATAACACCCTTCATGGGTGCTATCTTCACAAACATGTGGTCGCCTACTGCAAACTCCAAGTCCCTTCGTCTTTTGTCCGCATAACTCTTTTGTCGGCTTTGTGCAGTCTTCATTTTATCACGAATCTTGACTACAAGCTCAGCTGTTTCTTCAATCACATCTGGACCAATGTCTCTTCTTTCCCCAACCTCGTCCCAATGAATAGGAGATCTACATTTTCTTCCATAGAGTGCCTCAAAAGGAGCCATCCCAATTGATGATTGGAAACTATTGTTGTAGGTGAACTCCACTAGAGGTAACTTGGGTTCCCAATTGCCTTGGAAATCAATAACACATGCTCGCAGTAGATCTTCCAAAATCTGTATAACTCTTTCTGGCTGACCATCGGTTTGAGGGTGGAACGCTATACTGAACAATAACTTGGTCCCCATCGCTGCATGCTGACTCTTCCAAAAAGATGAAGTGAATCGTGGGTCTCTGTCAGAAACAATAGATACTGGTATTCCATGCAGACGAACTATCTCCCGAATATATAACTCTGCATACTGTACCATGGTGAATGTCGTCTTAATAGGTAGAAAATGCGCTGATTTCGTAAGACGATCCACTATCACCCAAATGGCATTGAATCCTTTAACTGTCTTTGGCAATCCCACAACAAAGTCCATAGTGATGTTCTCCCATTTCCACTCGGGGATAGGGAGTGGTTTTAATTTTCCCGCTGGTCTTTGATGCTCTGCTTTGACTTGCTGACAAGTCAAACACTCAGATACATATCTCAGAATGTCCCTCTTCATGCCTGGCCACCAATATAACAACTGCAGATCTCTATACATTTTTGTGCTTCCCGGATGAATGGAATATGGTGTGTCATGGGCTTCCTTCATAATAAGTTTTCTCAAGGAATCATCCCTAGGAACCCATAGACGGTCTCTATAACGGACCAAGCCATCCACCACTGAATATAAATTCCGGCCCTTGGCTTCATCTCTAGCTATCCACTTTTGCAACTGCTCATCAGTAGACTGCCCATCACGAATTCTGTCTCTCAAAGTCGACTGTACTGATAATGTGGCAAGATTAGGGGCCTCGCCCCTAGCATACAGTGTAAGCTCAAACCGCTGTATCTCGGACTGCAACGGTCTTTGGAGTGATAAATGAGTGATAACTGCTGCTTTTCTACTCAATGCGTCTACCACTACATTAGCTTTCCCTGGATGGTAGTTAATGTCACAATCATAGTCCTTTACCAGATCAAGCCATCTGCGCTGTCTCATATTCAACTCCTTTTGGGTGAAGAAGTATTTCAAACTTTTATGATCGGTGAATATCTTGCACTTCTCCCCATAAAGGTAGTGTCTCCAAATTTTTAGTGCAAAGACTACTGCTGCAAGCTCAAGATCATGGGTAGAGTAGTTCTTTTCATGAATTTTCAGCTGTCTTGACGCATAGGCGATAACTCAGTCGTTTTGCATCAGAACTGCACTCAAACCAAGCTTAGAAGTGTCGGTATAAAGAACATACTCCCCTTGCCCCGATGGCATAGATAACACTGGTGCGGATATCAAGGCTTGCTTCAACTTGTCAAAACTATCTTGACACTCGGATCCCCAAATAAACTTAGCATTTTTCTTCGTCAAAGATGTCAAAGGCACTGCAATAGACGAGAACCCCTTGATGAATTTGCGATAATAGCCAGCTAGTCCCAAGAAACTGCGAATCTCAGTGACATTCTTCGGTACTGGCCACTCTTTTACTGCCTCAACTTTACTCGGATCAACTTCTACGCCATCACTAGAAATGACGTGGCCTAAGAACGGCACTCTGTCAAGCCAAAACTCGCACTTGCTGAACTTTGCATATAGCTTTCTGTCTTGTAATACCTGCAGTTCGATCCTCAAATGACGGCTATGCTTATCTCTGTTCTTGGAATAGATCAATATGTCATCAATGAAGACAATAATAAACTGATCCAGATATGGCTGAAATACGCGATTCATGAGATCCATGAAGATCGCTGGCGCACTGGTCAACCCGAATGGCATGACCATAAACTCATAGTGCCCATATCTCGTGCGAAACGCTGTCTTGTGAACGTCAGACTCTTTGACTTTCAACTGGTGGCATCCAGATCGCAGATCAATCTTAGAAAATATCGATGCTCCTTGCAACTGATCAAATAAATCTTCAATTCTTGGCAGTGGATACTTATTTTTGATAGTGACCCGATTAAGCTCCCGATAATCGATACAAAGACGCATGCTACCATCTTTCTTTTTCACAAACAATACCGGAGCGCCCCATGGAGAGTAACTAGGGTGAATGAAACACTTGTCTAGCAATTCTTGGATTTGATCTTTTAGTTCTTTCATTTCAGCAGGTGCTAGACGATAAGGTGCTTTAGATATAGGAACAGTGCCCGGCATAAGATCAATAGAGAATTCCACTTCACGATCGGGCGGAATGCCAGAAACGTCGTCGGGAAAGACGCTAGGAAAATCTCTCACAATATCAACATCTTCTATCTTCTGACTGATGGATTCATGTGTAGTAATCACACATGCTAGATAAGCTTGACATCCACGCTTAATAAGCTTCCTCGCACATAGACAAGAGATAATGTGCGGCATTTGCTTGTTTCTTGCCGCCTCAAAGACAAAAGATTTACCACTAGGTGGCCTAATAGATACTGATCGCTGACGAAAATCAATCGATGCTCTATTCGCTGATAGCCAATCCATCCCAAGTATAATATCGAATTCGGGCATAGGAAGCACAATAAGATCTGCCCGAACAACATCTTTGAATAACCGAAGCTCCAGATTCTTAACAATCTTAGACGTGAGCATCTGATCGCCGGATGGAATAGAAACTTTGAAACCCAAACCCATATCTTGAGGAGTAATTTTCAGTCTTTTTATGAAGGTTTCAGATATGAAAGAGTGTATAGCTCCTGAATCTAGCAATGCATGGGTAGCTACACCTAAAATGATGATCCTCCCTGCGATGAAAATTGTCTTATATATCATTTCGCGTTGAATCTTAAGGATTTAAAATCATTAATTTCCAAAGTTATAAGAAGGTTTCGTGTTGAACTTAAACGTTTCTAGGAAAAATTGCACTTTAGTCCCTCAACTTGAAATTTGCAAAATTGACCCCAAAATTTTTTAATTATTGCAATTAAGTCGTTATATTATTCGAAGTTCTGATTTAGCTCTTCCTGTTTTGAGAATTACATTTTGATCCTTAAGATTTCAGAAATTGCACTTAGGTCCCTTATTTTCGAATTGTTGCATTATAGTCCCTTTAATTTTCGAAAAATTACGTTTTAGACCTTAAAATTTTGAAATTTGCACAATTATCCCCCAATAATTCGAAATCCCTCTTAATTATGATTTTCTTTAATTTTGGCCCTAAAACTTTTCACTTGGAATCAATTTATCCTTCACATAGAATAAGACACAAAATTCAAATCATTTATATGGTTTCTAACATCAACACTTAAGTCCCACTAAGTAGAACAT
The DNA here is from genome assembly GCF_025594145.1 of Primulina tabacum. NCBI lineage: Eukaryota > Viridiplantae > Streptophyta > Magnoliopsida > Lamiales > Gesneriaceae > Primulina > Primulina tabacum. The sequence goes on along the minus strand of NC_134550.1, from coordinate 42,494,462 downwards.
GCAACCTAATTTATTCTAGGTTGAATCTTGGTCCCAGATCCATAATATTAACCAATTTAACATTTCATGCAATAATAAGCAATATAAAAATGTTAAATAACTAGGTTACCCGTGATGAGTGTAGTGTCTGCCTCTCCCTCAGCATCCTCGGCATTCATAACATAAGCTCGGGCCGTAGTAGCTGCTTTCCTCTTTGGACAGTCATTGGCTTTGTGTCCATCCTCCTTGCAGTAGAAACATTTAAACGATCCCCATTCACACTTGCCAAGATGTCCCATTCACACTTGCCAAGATGTGGGCGGTTGCACTGTTTGCATAGTTGCCTCTCAACAGGCTTTGGTGTTCCAGGATTTTGTGGCTTTGGTGGCGCTGGCTTCTTGACTTGACCTTGGGGCTTTTGAGGCCTTTGAGGTCTAGGAGGACCCGTATTTGGCTTCTTATTCGGCTTATTGTTATTCTGATAGTGCTGCCTCTTGCGCTGAATCTCAAACTCAATGTCCCTCAAGGACTGCTCAGCCTGATATGCATAAGTAACTGCCATAGCATAATTCTCCAGACGCATCATCATAACTTTATCCCGAATGGTAGGTCGTAGCCCATCCATAAAGTGTCTGAGCTTTTCTTCAGCATCCCTGGCAATAAGAGGCACAAAGTGGCAACCCCTATCAAACTTCTTCACAAATTCAGCAACAGTGGCATCTCCCTGGCGAAGAGCCATGAATTCCCTCTTTATTCGGCTCCTTGCATCCGGGGTGAAATATTTCTCATAGAACTTCGTCTTGAACTGTGCCCAAGTGAGTGTGGCAAGGTCGACACCGTGCTCGGCTCCTTCCCACCATAAAGAAGCGTCGTCTCTAAACAGATAAGTGGTACATCTCACCCGGTCCGCATTCCCCATATCAAGATAGCGAAAATGTACCTCAAGTGAACGAATCCAACCCTCTGCAGCAAAAGGATCGGTAGTGCCAGAAAATTCCTTCGTCCCTAGCCTCCGGAACTGCTCATAAACATCCTGCTGTGGCCTAGTCGCCTGCTGCTGCTGCATCTGCTGTAACTGCTGTTGTAACTGTTGCTGCTGTGCTTGCTGCTCGAAGAGACGAGCCATCCCCTCAAGTGCACGTGTAGCAGCATCCCGTGGTGGTGGCGGTGGAGGTCCATTCCCTTGACTATTTCCTCGACGGTTAACACTGTTCTCAGCTTGATTCTCATGAACGGGTGCAAGTCTAGGAGGCATTATATCTGAATTTTTTCCAAATTCTAACGTAACCAACATGCATTTAAATCTAAGTTCTCTAATCATGTAACACATCCTGACTTAATTAGCATTTTAAGCATGCAAGGCAATACTACTCAAAAAGCTATTAAACATGTATCATAAACATAATATCCATAACGTCATGCAGGTTAAATCATATAGAATCACATAAAACAAGTAAAACTTACAACTTGAGGCTTGACGACTGATCTTCCCGGCGCTGATGGTGGCACAATTCTTTACAGGACCTTTGCTCTGATACCAACTGAAACGTCCTGTCCTTTTTATTGCTTTAAAAGTACTAGAAATTTTTTTTTAAAACCTCACCTAGCATCGGCCGAACCATAAAAATATTTTTGACATCATTTTAAAAATAACCATCCAACTGCTATTTAAAAATCCAAAGGAAAATATTTTGAAGCATAAAATCGTCAAACATTTTACCAAACCTACAAAGCAATAATTTGAAAAGAATAGCCCATACTAAACCTCTCAAAAATCTCTCAAATGCATAAATAAATAAACTTAAAAATCTTTAACTTAAATCATAAAGCATAATGCGGAAAATGTAGCGCTGGTCCTCCGGTTGTGTGCGCCTTCAGCCCAGTCAAATAACTCATCAAGTCCTCCCTCGATACCACCTGCATCCATCACACCTAGTGAGTCTAAAGACTCAACACACCATAATCTTGATAACGAGTAATACGTAATACAGTCAACATATAACGGTGAAAAATACTTGTATTAAAATATCGTTTTCATGAAGATGCATAATCATAAACATTTTCGTAAACATTTTCATGATGCATAAAATTTAAACATAAACATTTTCATAACATGCAAACATGCATTTGCTTTTCCTCAACATGACATGACATAAAACCTTAAACATAATCATGAACATTTCCCCCTCTTTTTTTTTTCTTTTGTTGAATTCAGATCGTTAATTGTGACTTTCCTGACATGACATGACATGACGATGGATCCATCTACATAAAACAACAATACTGGGCGGCGGGGACATCAGCGACACTCTCACCGGTCAACTGAGCCTTGGCCTAACATGATCGAATAGAAATACGATCGTCAGGGCTCCCTCTGGGGCCTTCTCCCATAAATGGGCTCTCTTTGGGGCCTTCTCCCCTCACGATATTCTCATTCTTCCTCAAACGTCATAACCTCATATTCGCAATAATGGAAACACGATCGTCGGGCTCCCACTGGGACCATAACCCTTACGACGTCGCCATTATCAACGAATTAGTCACAATCACTTCACTTCCTTCAACATTTTTAATTCACATCACTTTATAAAAATCATGCATAACATAACATTTTGTTTTCGAAAGCAAGCATGCAACATGTCTTTTAAATGTCTTCCTTAAATCATAAAAATCCCTTAGACATTTAAAATTCATAATTTAATCATGGATACATCATAAACAGTAAAAAAAATAATCATAATATCATAAAAACAGCATTTAGGGCACTGCCATGACCTTTACTAATTTTCCGATGTAAAAAGACTGTTTTACCCCTGGACTAAACATTTTACGTTTTCGATTTTTTTCTTGATTTCATGACTCTAACATGTCCCAAATAATTATTTAAGCCTAAATTAATTTTTCCCATAATTTTATTTGGCTTAAAACTTAGACTTTTCATTTATCCTTATTTAATTGTTTTGACGGTGTTTTAATCACGAAAAATTTCAAACTTTAATATAAAATTCATAAATTCTAAATTTAGTCTTTTTATATTATTTTAGCCCTTATGGACCACGATCGACCCCCGTGAGTCGTTTTCCAATTTTCTTCTTTTTGAAAGCCTTATTTGACACTTAAACTTCAACCCTGAGCCAACTTTTGATTTTCACGAGTTACCCCTAGACCATGTCGAGCCAAAACTTGCCCAACATCCCAAAGTAACCTACTGGACTCTAACTTTGACAAGAAAACCATCCTAAAGCCAAAAACGTGGACCCTCTACACACATCTATGCTGGCCGAGAATTTGGGTATGCATGGACTCTAAGATTTACGCATGCAGGGACCTAGCCCATGACTCTAGTCACAAACAAACCTGATGTGCACCCCCTAAGGACCCTAAGGACCAGACCTGGCCCAGCCCAGACCCCCTGAACCGCGCGCCCAAGCTGGTGCGAAGTGCAGAACCCTGCACGCGATTTCCTGGATTCTCGGGTAGGAGTCCCTCATGCAAAGGACTCCACGCCGCCTCTCAACTCGAGTCCATTTGACACTTAAACTTCGACTCCGAGCCAAATTTTGATTTTCAAGAGTTACCCCCGGACCACGTCGAGCCAAAACTTGCCCAACATCCCAAAGTAACCTACTGGACTCTAACTTTGACAAGAAAACCATCCTAAAGCCAAAAACGTGGACCCTCTACACACACCTATGCTGGCCGAGAATTTGGGTATGCATGGACTCTAAGATTTACGCATGCAGGGACCTAGCCGATGACTCTAGTCACAAACCAACCTGATGTGCACCCTTTAAGGACCCTAAGGACAAGACCTGGCCCAGCCAGGACCCCCTGAACCGCGCGCCCAAGCTGGTGCAATGTGCAGAACCCTGCACGCGATTTCCCGGATTCTCGGTTAGGAGTCCCTCATGCAAAGGACTCCTCGCCGCCTCTCAACTCGAGTCCTATCATGGCTAGGACTCTTCCCTGGTCTCCCCCACGCCCCTGGCTAGCCCCTGGACAAGAGCCGCACCAAGCCCGGCCGTGAGGACCCCTAACCGAACCCATGTTCTTCCCATGACAGCAACTTACGTTTTATTTGGTGCTCTTCAATTTCCAGCGTGTGTGGTGCGCTTACAGGAGCCTAACTCACGTGTAAACCCTTGTAAATCATGGCCTAGATCATGGCAGTCCTTGAACAACATACAATCATGATTTAAGAATCAAAAACCTTGCTTAACATATCATGCTATGATCCAAAACGAAAATTTAGAAAAGTGGCACTTGTTTTTCTTTTATGTTTTTCATGCATCCAATAATTTAAACATTAATATGATATGATGGATGAGAAAAGGGAGATTAGGGTGTGCCTTTGCGTAATATACGCTCGAATATACGTTGACGACGAAGAACGGGATGCGACGATGGCTTCCACTTGGCTTGCTGCCTTTCGAAAAGTCCTTCTTAATGCCCAAGTGTGTGCAGCCGTGAGTTTTAGTGAGGGGAGAGGAGTTTTCAGAATTTTAAATGGGGTGGCCGATCTCTTGATTCAAAGGTAGACTAGGGTTTTGTTTTAATTAACACATTAAATAATAATCTAATCACTAAGTAGGCTTTAGGCCTATTAAGCCATAAAATTAAGCCCATTAGTTAAATTAAGATTTAAATAAAATACTAGCAAAGTTTTTCTTTAATTAAAATGTGAATTTATTAGTCGGGTTGCCAAAAAGCTCGTATTTTAGTTGAAAAACCAACAACGATAAAATTTACGTCCCGGCGTATAAAATCACCTCAAAACCCTTATTTTCGAAAATACTAACAAGCATCGGCCATATTTTAAAATAAAAAAAATAATCATTTAATAAAATCATTTTTCATTTTCATCCCTCGGTCTCCGTTCCTCGATCATCATTTGAATATTCCTAAAAATACCACTAAATGCATGATGATAATAAAAGTCTAATTCAGCATATAAACAAGTATGTCACATAATTAATTAGCAACTAAAATCAATTAATTACTCAATTTTTCATAATTTCCTAGATTCGCATGCAGTTGGATTAAGTCGTCTTAATTTTGGACCTTACAAGGTAAGTATTCGAATAATTGTTAGTATGTTGCAGCTGTGGCCCCAAGCGATATCCAACGAATCTCTCAACGCAAAGTAAGTATGTTCGACGTGCAAAAAAGAAAATATTTCACGTTTTTGAGGTATGCTAAATGTCTTGTGACCAAATTATGTATGTGATTGAAAAGCGATAAAGCATGACCAGGGACCAATCCAGCCCGTTAAAGCATGAACGGATTTAGATCAGGATTGGAAAGCGGTAAATCATGACCAGGGACCAATCCACCCGTTAAAGCATGAACGGGGATCTAATGTATGTGGTAATGTACTTTCCCTACCAGCCCAGTACTGTGCTTTACTCTGATCAGACACTTTTATGTATGTGTCACTTGCTTTGAAACATATCTCTACGCAAAATGATGTTATGTATGCTCAAGTATGTATGATGCAAGTATGTTTAAGAAAAATTTTATGATGATGGCACGTCTACGTTTATGCTACTACGTTCATGTTTCAAGTATGTTTATGATGTCACGTTCAAGTTTCAAGTATGTACACTCTATTTTAAAGATGCATGTGGTTTTATTACGTATTACTTGTTATTTTCAGTTTATACATGTTGAGTCTTCAGACTTACTCGACTTGATCGATGCAGGTGAGGATGACTTTGAGGAGACGAGGGGTGGGGACCAATGAGTCGGCTTGGACTGAGCAAGAGGCTAAACCCAAGGACCGCCCATGTTTTTAAGAAATTATGAAATGTTTCAAATACTCTGATTTCACGTTATTGTTTACGATATTTAATCAAGTATTTTTCTTTAGCAAACTTTATTAGTGATCTCTTTTATTACAAATATTTTGGTTGAACAATCGATTGATGACCGAAATTGTTAGAGTAGATGCACGTCGAGCCAAGTGTTGGCCGAGTGTTCACAATGAAACTCTATGTATAAACAGTCTTTTTAATAATATTTGAATTTATCATTTTGGCACTTCTTTATCTGTATACCCATGCTAGTTGCATAGATAAAGTCCTTGAATGTACAAATAGTAGAAAGAATATGAGATGCTCATATGATGAGTATCATGAAACTCATATTTGTAATACTGTATATTCTAAACGGTTCCTAGTTGATTCAGCCGCCACTAAGAAGGATATAGGCCGCTCGAGTTCGAGACTAGTATCTGCGATGTGAGTACCATGTTTCATTGGTAGGGGACATTGTGATGTCCGAGCATGGAGATAGGTGCTCCTGGTAGAGTGCACTGAACAACCCTCCATAAAGGACTTTCCAAGTGGTTCTCACTTATCGAGTGGAAAAGTCCTAGTTTATAGTTGTACACCATTAGTCCTTATGACCCGGGACAACATTGAGACTCTATGTGCTAGAATTACACTTTGTCTTGTTTACCGACTCTCATGGGGTCATCAGGTGGCAAGGTTGGGTGTTCTGTCGAAACATATAGGAGTCGATGCATTGTAGTCGTGGATTCACCGCTTACCTTCGGGTATAGATATCCTATGTGTTCTCATGTGTATGTAGTTTGAAATATCTGATCAGAGTATGGTGGTAATTATGAAAGGGGTTTCATAGATTACACCATCGATGCAACTACGACATGACACATAGTATCGATTCATTGACAACTCTCGATATACTAATGGTTGTCGAATCGGTCGGGATATATGAGTTGAAGGGACCGTACTGTATGCTAACCATAATTAAAGGGTTCTTGCAGGCACTATCATTTGATACCTAGGGAATCATGTAAGCGATGCTGCTAGGCGTTTAACATGGTTGGTTGGGTACTATCAGACTTGAGTTCTGACGTTCTTGTTATCAAGGAGTTGATAAGTAAGAATGGAGCAATTGGGGTATGCTCGTATAAGGATATGTTTAGTCTGAATCACATGGAGATGTGAACCCACGGTTAGTTGTATCAATGAACCATTGAGGGCCACACAAGTACTAGCTTTCTAGATCCCGTTGAGAAGAAAAATAGTTCAAAGTGTTGAACAGCTTATAAATGAGTCTATAAGCGTAAGGAAAAATAGAAGTATGACTTCTATGAGAGAAATGTAATTTTTAATTTATGAATGTGTTCCTAAATTAAGACTAGGCCAAGTGAATAATGTATTTGAAAATTGTGATTTTCATAAACATTGTTATGGACTAAATTAAATTAATTCAAGTGTTGAATTAATTAAACACTAGTGAGCCTGGTAGAGTCCAAATAATTAAATTAATTCAAGTGTTGAATTAATAACATTGGGCCTTGTAGAGCCCAATTGGAAATAATTATTTAACTAGTGGGCATGAGTAAAATCAAGTAAAGTTTAATTGGGCTCAAATATGTTTGAGACAATTAAATTAAAAAGTCCATGGGCCCTTTGTAAATGTTACAAGCCCACTAGGTTTTGCATGCTTGGGAGATGAAGAGTTGTGATTACTTTTGATTAAAATATTGGCATGGCATGCGCATGCTTCCTTTAGCTTTTCCCACAACCAAGACAACTCATTCACTCCCATTCTCACTCTTTGGCCGAAAATTCAAGGGGATTTCTCACCTCATTTTTCTCTCCATTTTTGTTCTTCAATTGTTGGAGAAACAATTCACTTCTCAAAGAAAAATCCTCATATTTTTCTAGCGCAAAATATGAGTGGATCTTCCTTGCTAGTGGTGGGCCTAATTTTGAACAAGGAGTTTTCAAAAGAAGCTTGTAGAAGGTCTTGCTATTGAAGAGCTTAGTTGCTTGACAACTAAGTTGGAGCCATCATCGGTATAATTTCTTAACACCCTATGTACGACAAAGGTGTTTAGTATATGTTACACACTAGTACTAAGGTGCTCGATTTTTCTCTTGCAAAAACCGAAAATTTTGTACCTTCCGTTGCGCATTCGGGCACCTAAAATCGATCCCTTACAGAAATTTGATAGTTTATTTTGTATTTAAGAAAATTTTAATTTTTCCACAAATTTCAAGTAGTTCAAAATAGGGCACGTTAAAGTTGGTATCAGAGCGGTGTTCTTGTAAATGGTTATGCCTACTGCCAGCTGCGAGAAGCTCATGAAGTCACACCTCAAGTCTGTAAGTTTTAAGGTTTTAAATTATTTCATATATTAAGCATCAAGTCATGATTTCAGCATGTGCATATTTAAATTCAAATTACGTGCATCTTATGATATTAGTATTTTGTTCATGCATGTTGGGTTTACGTGTTTGGTAAACCTTGGAAAAGTATGTCTCCCAGACGTAGGATTGTGCGTGAAGCATGCGATGAGAATAGGGAAGCCCAGGATGGGGAGAGGGTCACTCCCCCTCGTCCACCCCCAGATATGCAGGCTCAGATACTTGCAGGGATGACCCAGTTCTTCGCACAATTTGCGGGGAACCAGACTGCGGTAGACACAGGGGCGAGGCCCAGACCGAAGGAAGTTATGAGAGGTTTAAGAGGATGGATCCGAAGGAGTTCTCGGAGACTACTGACCTGATGATAGCGGAAGGATGGATTAAGTCCATCGAGGTAATTTTTGCGTTTATAGAGCTGCAGGATGCAAACCGAGTTAGATGTGCCACCTTCTTGTTGACTGGAGACGCCAGGCTTTGGAGGGAAAGCGCGTCAGTGTCAGTGAACTTACAAACACTGACGTGGAATGGGTTCAAGGAGGTTTTCTACTTAAAGTACTTCATTGAAGAAGTACGCTCCCGCCTGACCAGGGAGTTCATGACGCTGCGATAGGGAGACATCAATGTGGCAGACTTCGTCATGGAGTTTGAGAGGGGGTGTCACATTGTGCCCCTGGTTGCAAATGATGTCCGGGAGAAGCTGAGACATTTATGGATGGGTTGCGGCTGATCTTGCGCCGTGTTGTTCGAGTTGCTGGTCTTACGACTTATACAGTTTCCGTGTCGAGAGCTTTGGCGGCAGGGTAGGACCAGAGAGACATTGAGGTCGATAGGCTTGGCAAGAGGCCCCATCAGACACCTTGTCTTGAGGAATATTTGTAAGTCATTAAAAAACTTAGGATTAAGTGGATATGAGTACTGGAATTAAGTTATCTAAAACAACTTGGGTTGTGGAAGGTTTAATTTCAAGTGATCATACGGGGATATTGGGTGAAATAAAAACAAAAAGGAATTAGTTGTATTCAACATAGTTACTAATGATCGAATATTAAGATTTTTATCGAGTAAGAAATCTAAAATCTTTATATGAGGATTCTAGAATTATGTGGTTATAAGTGAAGTTGATTTTTTAGAATTAGTCCATCATTAACAAGGGGAAACTTATTAAGCTTTATACGTTAGAATGAATTAAGTATTGAGGTTACGTCAAAGTGTGACATTCGTTCAAATGAGGAAGGTTTAAATGTCTTAGGCCTCAACTATAATGTAATTGGGAAGGAAATAGTTTAAGCATGTGTTTGATGGTAGGAAGGTTTTATTATCTAAGCAGAATATCGATATTATATATTTTGGGGTTTTATGGATTAATGTTACTCGAAATTCAAGATTAGCAATGCAGAGTTCAAAATCAGTACACATAAAACCATGCAATATTTAATTGTCAAATCATTTATTTAATTTAAAACGAGTTTAGTAATGCATAATTTGTGAAATTTGCATTATTTTAAATTATTTATGTTTATGTGATGCAAGTTAAAATGTTTTCTCGAGTTTCATGTTTCAGGCGATTATTCGATGCGGGATCGAGGAAAAGAGACCGGTGGCGATTTTGGCAATTTTAAAATGTGTTATTTTATTTTTAAGTGAGGATTGGGATATTTTAAAAGATTTATTTAGTTTGACCAATTTTAAAAGCCTAATTTAATTATTAGGTGATTTTAAGATTTTTTTTAAAACCTTTAAGGATGTAGTACTTATGCATTCTAATTTTTTTTAACCAAGATATTTTATTCAAGATTATTAGGGGTTAGCATTTTAATTATTTTTTAATAGAGTTAGTATCTTAATTAGCAAAGTAATTGGCTAATTAAGCCAATTTTTATTCCCCTAACTATGCAAAAACATGCACACACACACACTTGAACACACACATACACATCCATTCATTTCATATTTTTGAAAAGAAACCTAGGGTTCTAAGAGTTTTGATGCTTCGTTTCGTGTCGATAGTCGTTGGTTGCATTAGAAATCGTAGGAAAAAAATTGGTGTCAAAATTTGGGTTTACGGATTTGTTGCTTGTTTGGTGTGCGTCAACGTTTGGGACACTTTGTGGAGTCGAGTCAGTGCCATAGTGTCCTAGGATGAGTCTCGAGGCGTTGTTCACTGTCCGTGTAATCGAATTTGGAGAGTATAAGTTTCTGAGTTGCGGAGTCCAGAACACTTGTGGGGACCCGGGCTCTAACTCAATTCTTTTCGGGATTAATCGGATCTTTATTCAAAAATGTGGGTCAAAATTTTGCTTTTTAACATTAATTCAAATGTATATAAACAGCATAAGATAGTTCTTCATTTTATTTCAATAAACATAATTACTTGTCTTGTTCTAATACATTCATATAAACCAGTATTTAATACAAACTACAACCACAAGTAGTACAAGTCTCGTAAGAAACAACTAGTAATCTTCTGCGCCCGAAGTCACCACGCTATCTCGAACTCATCTCTGTCGTGACCCAGATCCTGCCCCACCTGTTGTTATGCACACATACAGACATAACAACAGCCGGAAACTCCGGTGAGAACAAATCCCAGTATAAAACATGTATGCATGCTAATACATAGTCATAAATCATTCATGAAAGCAATAACAATAGGTTCCATAGTCTATGAAACCAATCTATATGAGCATGCAATTCAAATTAAATCATGTCTTGACTAGACTCGACTCTACTCTAGGGATCTCGGTGTGAATAAAACGTCACTGTCTGTCACCTACCCTCCCAACCGGGGTAACTGTACGTCGTCTTATTCCTAGACTTCGGTCATGTCTGTATCGAATGTCTACAATCGGAGTGAATCTGATCCGAAGCGTCGATACCACCGAACATCTAGTTTGGCAAGTCTGCCAATGACTCTCCTATCTCAAAGGCTTGAATATAAATCTATAAACAAGACAGCATCATATCAAGAGATTTGAATATAAATCTATAAACAAATCAAATTCATATCAAAAGATAAACAACTATTCTAGTATGTGATTTGGTTGGGAAACTCAAATTGAATCTCATTTGAGTTGTGTCTTCCCCAAACAAAACATGAATTATACCTTTCTTGTCGTTGGAATAAATCGAAGTCTCGAAGTAGGGATATCGAACCTGTCAATCCAAATCTGAAATGACAATGTTGAGATGCACAATATCAAATCATAACTCCAACTAATGCTAGTACGGTTTAATATCAAATCTTGATACAATTCGACGGTATAACGGCATATTTTCTCGATACCGATCATCCAATAACAATCAACATATTATCCACAAGCCATAACATCAATAACAACAATCATAATCTCCCGAAATCTGCGTTATCTCAACTCATACAAGATGGAATTTCATAACAATAGCATACAGTGTCCGTTCTTCGATCCGGTTGCAAATATACTATGTCCAACATGTCAAGAATACATAATAACCATCATATCATAATTTTTCAACACATGGAATCTAAATCATGCTGAAGCATAACCCAACTTACATCCTCTTGTAGCCTTTGAAGTGAGGAACAAGAATCTAAGCTTGGATTAACTTTTGGATGAGTAATTCTTACACAACCAAATGATAAAGATGGAGGGAAAGGCTTGAAGAAACTCTCTCCATCGTTGCTGGTATGCTAGAATGAAGAAGAAGTGAGTCATGCTCAACTTATTTATACCTTAGGCCATGTGTCAACATAAAATTCAAAGGTGGATTTCTCGCACCAAGCACCGCGGGTGCACTTCGTCTAAACCGCGGGTGCGCTTAAGCTTCGGCAGTCCATTCATTTTCCAAAATCGACGACCGCGGGTGCGATACATATAAGACCGCGGGTGCGGTGACATCAACGCGGGTGCGGTTACGTTTGAACCGCGGGTGCGGTGTCATTTCTGTAAATACTTTCCAACTCTCTGTCCATCAACCGCGGGTGCACTCCTTCTTGGACCGCGGGTGCGGTGACCCTACTGTAAAAATGGCTAACTTTCTGTCCATGCACCGCGGGTGCGGTGCTTCTCTAGGCGCGGGTGCGGTCCCTTTCTTCAAGCAACACTTCATCTTTTCATTTTATCCACATACAATCTAGGGCCTTACATTTCTCCCCCTCTTAGATATTAGTTTGTCCTCGAACGTGAAATCAATTAATCAAAGTATGTACAAACAGCAGTAAAATCAAAAGCTGAATAAATACTCACATCATGAGAATAACTGGGGATATTTCTGTCTCATATCTGCTTCTGTCTCCCAAGTCGCTTCCTCGGTGCCATGACGACTCCACTGGACTTTCACTAGCGGAATACTCTTCGTTCTGAGCTGTTTCTCTTTCTGATCAAGAATTTGTATTGGTTGTTCAACGTAACTCAACGTCTGATCCAGCTCAGCTTCGTCAGGCCGAATGACATGAGAATAATCTGGCATGTATCTACATAGCATTGATACATGAATAACGTCATGTATCCCGGATAGAGAAGGAGGAAGAGCCAATCGATATGCTCGATCGTCAATCTTTTCAAGAATCTCGTATGGACCGATGTATCTAGGAGACAATTTCCCACGTTTGCCAAATCTGACAATGCCTCAGAAAGGTGAAATCTTCAAAAACACTCTGTCTCCTTGTTCAAATACTAATGGTCTACGTCTAATATTGGCATACTTGGCTTGCCTATCCTGTGCCGTCTTCATTCGCTTCTGAATGATCTTCACCTTCTCAGTCATTTCCCGAATCATATCAGGCCCAAGTTCTGGTACTTCAGATATATCATCAACGGAGATCTGCACTTCTTGCCGTACAATGCTTCAAACGGTGCCATCTCTATGCTCGTTTGATAGCTGTTGTTGTACGAGAATTCACACAACGGTAGTGAATCTTGCCAACTAGTGCCAAAGTCTAGCACTACAGCTCTCAACATGTCCTCTAAAGTCTGGATAGTCCGCTCTGACTGTCCATCTGTCTGGGGATGATAAGCAGTGCTCAGGTGCAATGTCGTACCTAAAGCCTGCTGCAGACTGTGCCAAAAGTGAGAAGTGAATAGTGGATCACGATCTGATACAATAGACTTCGGCACACCATGAAATCTGACTACCTCTCTGACATATATCTCAGCCATCTGATCGTGTCGTTATGTCATTCTGTATGGAATAAAACACGCTGATTTTGTTAATCTGTCAATAATGACCCAAATCGCGTCACAGCCTCGGGATGATCGAGGTAACTTCGTCACGAAATCCATGGAAATGTGATCCCATTTCCATTCTGGAATAGAAAAACTCTGAAGTAAACCTCCGGGCTTCTTTCTCTCAGCCTTCACCTGTTGGCAATTTAAACACTTAGACACAAATTCGGCAATGTCTGACTTCATCTGTTTCCACCAGAACTGTGTCTTTAGATCGTTGTACATCTTCCTGCCACCAGGATGAATACTGAACCGACTACAGTGCGCTTCTGACATAATCTGTTGTTTCAATTCTGGTACATCTGGCACTACAAGACGGTTATTCACGTACAGAACATAATCATGTACCTGATATTCAGACTGATGTCCTGATCTGATCATCTGAATTGACTTCTGTATATTCTGATCTGTTCTTTGAGCTTCTTTGATTTTCATAATCAAATATGGCTCAACTTGAATCGTGGCAAGTCTCAATGGTCTACTATCTGTGTCAAATGCTAAACCAGACAAACAAAAATCTTCAACTAAATTCGAAACACCTAGCGTCGATAAGGATAGGGCACAAACCTTTCGACTCAAGGCATCTGCTGCTGCATTTGACTTCCTTGGATAGTACTTGATTTCGCAATCAAAATCTTTCAGTAGATCAAGCCATCTACGCTGCCTCATGTTCAACTCTGACTGAGAAAACAGATACTTCAGGCTTTTATGGTCAGAGTAAATTTCAAATTTTTCACCATAAAGATAATGACGCCAAATCTTTAATGCAAATACGATAGCCGCCAATTAAAGATCATGAATGGGGTATCGAATCTCGTGTGGCTTCAGCTGTCTAGAGGCATATGCGATCACATGACCCCGCTGCATAAGAACACATCCTAGCCCTCTGTGAGATGCATCGCAATATACAACGAAATCGCCAGTAGCTGAAGGAATCATCAAGACAGGTGCACTGGTTAGCCTCTTCTTCAATTCTAAGAAACTGGATTCACAATCTTCAGACCACACAAACGGCGTATTCTTTTGCGTCAACTGGGTAATCAGCTTCGCAATACTGGAGAAATCTTTGATAAATCGTCGATAGTACCCTGCTAGACCCATGAAACTGCGTATCTCAGGCACCGAAGTCGGTCTCGGCCAATTGATCACAGCTTCCACTTTACTCGGATCCACGGAAATACCATCTCCAGATATGATATGACCCAAGAAGACAACTTGATTCAACCAAAACTCACACTTTGACAATTTAGCATACAGCCTCTCATTTCTCAGTGTCTGCAATACAATTCTTAGATGCTCTGCATGCTCATTTCTATTCTTAGAATACACCAAAATATCATCGATAAAAACAATCACAAACTCATCTAAATACCTCTGGAAAACACGGTTCATCAATCCCATAAACACCGCTGGAGCATTCGTTAAACCAAAAGGCATGACAATAAATTCGTAATGTCCATACCTGGATCGAAATGTTGTCTTTGGTATATCAATATCTCGTGCTCGCAGCTGGTGATATCCAGATCTCATATCGATCTTGGAATAGATAGAAGATCCCTGCAACTGATCAAATAAGTCGTCGATACGAGGCAAAGGATATTTGTTCTTTATCGTTGCCTTGTTCAGTTGCCTGTAATCTATACACAATCTCATAGAACCGTCTTTCTTTCGCACAAAAATCACCGGTGCACCCCAAGGAGATACACTGGGTCTGATATATCCCTTGGTTAGAAGATCTTCTAGTTGTGCTTTCAATTCTTTCAAATCTATAGGCGCCATCTTATACGGAGCTCGAGATATAGGAACGGTACCTGGAATAAGATCAATGGTAAAATCCACCACTCGAGCTGGAGGTAACCCCGGGATCTCATCTGGAAATACATCTGCAAACTCCCGTACGAATGGCACATCTGCCAATGCCGGGCTCGATTTCAGTAAATCTACTGAATAAATAAGGAACCCTTCTGCTCCTTGTTGCAACAATTTACTCATAGTCAAACTAGATACTAAGGGAATCCGAGATCTGGAACCCTTACCATAGAATTTCCACTCCTCTGTCATTTCAGGTCTGAATCTGACAATCTTGTGAAAACAGTCTACGGTGGCTCTGTACTTAGTCAACATGTCAATCCCGACAATACAATCAAAATCAGATAAACCAAGTACAACACATTCTAAATCAATCTCATGCCCTTCAAACTGTAGTATGCAATGTCTAACTGAAGTCACAGATATCAGACCACTTCCCAACGGAGAAGAAATAGACACTACAGTGGACAATGACTCGACAGACAATACATGTGTCAATGCAAAACGTTCTGATATGAATGTATGTGATGCACCTGTATCTATCAATACATATGCAGGATAACCGCAAAGAAAACAGTTACCTGCAATCACATCGTCTGGCGCATCCTGGGCTTGCTCCTCGGTCAGTGCAAACACCCTAGCATGTTGTCTGGGAGGTTGGCTCACTGTCTTGCCATCTCTGGCTCTAGGTTGAG
Organism: Primulina tabacum; assembly: GCF_025594145.1. NCBI lineage: Eukaryota > Viridiplantae > Streptophyta > Magnoliopsida > Lamiales > Gesneriaceae > Primulina > Primulina tabacum. The sequence continues at coordinate 42,478,598 of NC_134550.1, read as the reverse complement.
ACTGTGTAGGCATAGGCTGGAAGGAATGGACAGACGAAGCTTGCCTCTTAGGGTGAGTCACTGATGCTGATGACCGACCCTGCACTCTGAAATCTCTGTGCACCTCTCTGGGGACAGACTCTGGCAAAATGTCCCTGTTGCTTACATATGTTACATCTGCCCATCACTCCCTGACACTGCTCTGTGGCATGTCGGCCTCCAAGAGTAGTACAATATACACCTGTCACATCTGTACTCTGGCCAGGACCTCTCTGTCTTGACCCACTAGAGCTCGATGAACTGCTCCCTGCTCTCTTGAACTGCTTACCCTTAGCTTTCAAAAAATCCTTCTTCCCACTACTATTGATTCCACTATCAAATTGAGGAGGAGGTGGTGGAAACTGTGTGGCGAACGGTGGCGGTCTCTGACCCTGAACACTATAGGAAGCCCCTCGCTGCCTAATCAAGCCAGCCTCTGCTCCCTTCGCTCTGTTCAGTGCATCAGAAAAGGTATTGGGTCGTCCCGTGTTCACCAAGGTGAAAATGTCAGGATTTAAGCCATTGATGAACTGATTGGCAACTGCCTCATTATTCCCTGCTACATGAGGTGCAAATCGAAGCAAGGACGAGAATTTGGCAACATACTCCTCTATGTTCCACTGGCCCTGTCTCAAGTTGGCGAATTCTGCCCCTTTATCTTTTCGGTAAGACACTGAAAAGAAACGTTGATAAAATTCATCTTTAAAAACTTTCCAAGTAATATCAATACCTCGATGTTCTAAGGCTCGTTTCGCCATTAGCCACCAACTCTTGGCCACTTCTTGCAATTGATGTCCAACCAGCTTCACCCAACGTTCATCTGTATAGGCAAGTGATTCAAATAACATCTCTATATCATCCAACCAGCTTTCACAATCCACTGCATTTTTTGTGCCCTTCAATGTAGGTGGATGGAATGATTGAAATCTCTTCAACAAAGTCTCCATCGGTGTAGCGGTTACGTCCATCTGAGTACCCGACGTACTACCCTGTTCTGGTACTTGACTTGCAGCTGGTTGTGGTATTCTTCTAGGCGGCATATCTGATTATCAAACAGATTAGGATACAATCTATACAATCTGTCTTAGCCCTCCTCTTATCATATACCTCTGATCCAGAATCGGTTCTGATTCAGTCTTTACAAGTATATGCTGTAACTCAATTCAGATACAATACAACATATAATAGGGAAAGCATTAAATCATGCTAGCAAATCAAAAGCAAGGAAGAAGACTCGATCTACCCCGCTCATTCTATTCTATCTCAGTCTACAGAACATACAGCTCTGATACAAACTGTTGTGGGGACCCGGGCTCTAACTCAATTCTTTTCGGGATTAATCGGATCTTTATTCAAAAATGTGGGTCAAAATTTTGCTTTTTAACATTAATTCAAATGTATATTAACAACATAAGATAATTCTTCATTTTATTTCAATAAACATAATTACATGTCTTGTTCTAATACATTCATATAAACCAGTATTTAATACAAACTACAACCACAAGTAGTACAAGCCTCGTAAGAAACAACTAGTAATCTTCTGCGCCCGAAGTCACCACGATATCTCGAACTCATCCCTGTCGTGACCCAATCCTGCCCCACCTGTTGTTATGCACACATACAGACATAACAACAGCCGGAAACTCCGGTGAGAACAAATCCCAGTATAAAACATGTATGCATGCTCATACATAGTCATAAATCATGCATGAAAGCAATAACATTGGGTTCCATAGTCTATGAAACCAATCTATATGAGCATGCAATTCAAATTAAATCATGTCTTGACTCGACTCGACTCTACTCTAGGGATCCCGGTGTGAATAAAACGTCACTGTCTGTCACCTACCCTCCCAATCGGGGTAACTGTACGTCTTATTCCTAGACTTCGGTCATGTCTGTATCTAATGTCTACAATCATAGTGAATCTGATCCGAAGCGTCGATACCACCAAACATCTAGTTTGGCAAGTCTGCCAATGACTCTCCTATCTCAGAGGCTTGAATATAAATCTATAAACAAGACAGCATCATATCAAGAGATTTGAATATAAATCTATAAACAAATCAAATTCATATCAAAAGATAAACAACAATTCTAGTATGTGATTTGGTTGGGAAACTCAAATTGAATCTCATTTGAGTTGTGTCTTCCCCAAACAAAACATGAATTATACCTTTCTTGTCGTTGGAATAATTCGAAGTCTCGAAGTAGGGATATCGAACCTGTCAATCCAAATCTGAAATGACAATGTTGAGATGCACAATATCAAATCATAACTCCAACTAATGCTAGTACGGTTTAATATCAAATCTTGAAACAATTCGACGGTATAACGGCATATTTTCTCGATACCGATCATCCAATAACAATCAACATATTATCCACAAGCCATAACATCAATAACAACAATTATAATCTCCCGAAATCTGCTTTATCTCAACTCATACTAGATGGAATTTCATAACAATAGAATACAGTGTCCGTTATTCGATCCGGTTGCAAATATACTATGTCCAACATGTCAAGAATACATAATAACCATCATATCATAATTTTTCAACACATGGAATCTAAATCATGCTGAAGCATAACCCAACTTACATCCTCTTGTAGCCTTTGAAGTGAGGAACAAGAATCTAAGCTTGGATTAACTTTTGGATGAGTAATTCTTACACAACCAAATGATAAAGATGGAGGGAAAGGCTTGAAGAAACTCTCTCCATCGTCGCTGGTATGCTAGAATGAAGAAGAAGTGAGTCATGCTCAACTTATATATACCTCAGGCCATGTGTCAACATAAAATTCAAAGGTGGATTTCTCGCACCAAGCACCGCGGGTGCATTTAAGCTTCGGCAGTCCATTCAATTTCCAAAATCGACGGCCGCGGGTGCGCTACAATAAGACCGCGGGTGCGGTGACATCAACGCGGGTGCGGTTACGTTTGAACCGCGGGTGCGGTGTCATTTCTGTAAATACTTTCCAACTCTCTGTCCATAAAAGGCGGGTGCACTCCTTCTTGGACCGCGGGTGCGGTGACCCTACTGTAAAAATGGCTAACTTTCTGTCCATGCACCGCGGGTGTGGTACTTCTCTAGGCGCGGGTGCGGTCCCTTTCTTCAAGCAACACTTCATCTTTTCGTTTTATCCACATACAATCTAGGGCCTTACAACACTCAACGCCCGAGCGATAATATTTTACCGCCCGAGCGCCGCTCTTTCAGTCCGAGAGTAAATTCCAGATGACCTGGCGCTCGAGCGGTAATTGGTTATTGCCCGAGCGCAGCGCCATCTGTAAAAATGTTTGGTATTTTTCTTCTTTTCAAGTTCAATAGTGAGTTTATGTCTTTTATTTTTCGGAAATGTTCGCTCATCATTTTAGAGATTGTTTGGTGTTCGATGTCATGGGTTATTACGATGATTTAACGAGTTCAAGTCCCGAGTGATCTAGAATATCATAAGCTATTTTTGTACTTTGGTGGTGAGCACGAGGACCTACGTCTAAGCTATGAAAGTTAAGTGCATGTAATCATGTTAGTATGTGCAGCAGTGACACCACGCGAGATCCAACGAATCCCTCAATGCCAAGTAAGTAAGTATGTTCGACGTGCAAAGAAAATACTTTTAAGTTTTTAAGGTATGCTAAATGTCTTGTGACAAATTTCTGTATGGGATTAAAAAGCGGTAAAGCATGACCAGGGACCAATCCACCCCGTTAAATCATGAACGGGTTTAGATCAGGATTGGAAAGCGGTAAAGCATGACCAGGGACCAATCCACCCGTTAAAGCATGAACGGGGATCTCATGTATGTTGCAGCTGATCTTCTCTGTAAACCCAGTACTGTGGTTTAGTCTGATCAGGCGTATTTATGTATGGGTCAGTTGCCTTGAAACATGCCTCTATGCAAAATGATGAAGTTATGTATGTTCAAGTATGTACAAATATGAAAGCATGTTTAAGAAAAGTTTCACGTTATGGCACGTCTATGAAAAGTATGTAAGATCAAGCTTTTTACACGCAAGTTAAAGTTCAAGTATGTATGTTCTATTTTAAAGTTGCATGTGATTTTATTACGTGTTACTTGCTACTTCCTGTTTATACGTGTTGATTCTTTAGACTCACTAGACTTGATCGATGCAGGTGAGGATGCATTTGAGGAGATGAGGGATGAGGACAAGTGAGCTGGCTTGGACTGAGCGGGAGGCTAAACCCGAGGACCGCCATGTTTTAAAAAATTTATGAAAGTTTCAAATACTCTGATTTCATGTTTGTTTACGATGTTCTAAGACAAGTACTTTTGTTAGCGAAATTTCTATGGTGATCTTTTATGGCAAATGTTTTTAGACGAACGAGACATTTTAATGCAAATTCGAAAGTTTATTTTATATTTAAGAAAAATTTTATTTTTCCGCAAATTTCAAGTAGTGTAAAGTACGGTACGTTACAGTTGGTATCAGAGCGGTGTTCTTGTAAAAGGTTATGCCTACCGCCAGTTGCGAGAAGCTCACGAAGCCACACATCAAGTCTGTAAGATTAAAAGTTTTGAATTATTTCGTGTAGTAAGCATTAAGTCATGATTTCATCATGTACATGTTTTAAGTTCGAGTTACAGGCATCTTATGCTATCGATATTATGTTCATGCATGCACATTGGGTTTACGTGTTGGGTAAATTGTTGGAACAGTATGCCTCCTAGACGCATAATTAACCGAGAAGCAAGGGATGAGGACAGAGAGGCCCGAGAGGAGGGGAGAGACGCTCCTCCTCCTCCAACGCCAGATATGCAAGCACAGATGCTTGGAGGAATGACACAGTTCTTCGCACAGTTTGCGGGGAACCAGGCAACGGTGGATGCAGGGGCTAGGCCCAGACCAGAGGAGGTGTATGAGAGGTTTAGGAGGATGAATCCTAAGGAGTTTCGGGGACCACTGACCCGATGATATCCGAGGGATGGATTAAGTGCATCGAGGTAATATTTAACTTAATGGAACTGATAGATGCAGATAGAGTTAGGTGTGCCACATTTCTTCTGGCAGAAGACGCCAGACTGTGGTGGGATAGTGCATTAGTGTCATTTAACTTGCAAACACAGACGTGGAATGGGTTTAGAGAGGTATTCTGTGGGGACCCGGACGCTAAACATCTTCTTAATCATCTTTGGGAATTAATTATCAATTCAGATAATCAGGGTCTAAAAATTTTTCTTTTTAAAATGCAAGTGCGGAGCGTAATGGAATGTAACTAATATACATCTCAGTATATAAGTACAATAATGTACAACAATTATTCAAACTAGCCTAAGGTTTAACTACTAAATTTCAAGTATTAAATCAAGTCTACAATAAGTCCGGAATCACAACTCTAAACTCGTCTTCTCTCATCATCTTCTTGACCCCGATCATGTCCCACCTGTTGTCATGCACACATACAAAACAAGACAACAGCCGGATAACTCCGGTGAGAATAAATCCCAGTATAAATAATGTATACATGCAGTTAACTAAATTAACATAAAAGCATGAATTATATCTTATCACATGTAGCATAATCAAACAACATGTATCAATACCAATCTGTAAATAATATCTGAATCGTAATCTACGAAACATAAATCAATACAAATCTGTAAATCAAGTTCTAGTCTCGATATCTAAGACTCGACTCATCTCTCATTCTAATCTAGGGATCCCGATTGTATTTAGACTTTGTGGTATGCTGTATCGAATGTCTACAATAGACGTCGATCTACATCTAAGCTCATCGATACAACGTAAGTCTAGAGTCTACGCGGTTCTGACAAAGACTCGGCGGTTCTGCCCTAGCTAGGCTGATCTGCCCTAGACTCAAACTCTGGCTGTGCTATAATTCAATAGACTAAACATATCAATCTGATAATCTGCAAATATCAATGCAATAAAGTAAAGTATGTGATTTGGGAAACTCAAGTCAAACCTAACTCGAGTTGTGCAATCCCGAATCAACATTTATTTATACCTTTCTCTTCACGATCTGATGAAGACGAAGTCTCGTATCCCAATCTGTCCATATCCAAATCTGATAATGACAATCATATAAATACCATATCAGTATATAACTCAATTCAAGACCTGTTCTGATCAATACTCAAATCGGTGTATAATCGATCCATATCTGAACAAGGTACAATCTAATTCATATCAATGATATTACGATACAATCGAAATCATTACTGAATCTGATCAATCTCAATCAATAGTGAATCTGATCAATATCAATCTATTGATGTTTCGACGGCATAACAATACAGTCACGATAACCCCGTCTATTTCAACACCACATATATAATACCAGAATTCATAACCAGTATCAGTACAACTCATAATCTGAATAATAACACAACTCTGATATAGAATCTCAACTAATTCAACTCTGAAATTCATAACAATTTCATAAACAGTCTATTCTTTAATATGACTTCGATTCTATGATGTCTAACATGTCAAGAACATCATATATGAATTCCATTTAATTCTGACAACATCATAATTTCAGAACATGTCTAAACGTAACAAAACTTACGTCCAGTTGTAGCCTGCATTGATAGGAACTCGGTACTGAAGTCAGATTCAAAATTAGACGGGCGGATTAAAGTAAAAAGGCGTAAGGATTTGGAGCTTCCCTTCCTCGGTTCTCTCTTTTTTCGTGCTTCTTATGATGAAATGAATTCATATAATACATATATATATATACCATGCATGCTCAAGGAAACGTGGCTCGTTCCTTCAAGAAACACGTCTCGCGCATATGCGCGACATCAAACGGCGCATATGCGCGAGACTTACTGGTCATCGCACATCATTTCTCGGCAGCTCGCGCATATGCGCGACGCCTTCCACGCATATGCGCGAGGCTCTCTGGACGTTGGTAACATATGCTCGCGCATATGCGCGCAATCATTTCGCGCATATGCGCGGGGCCTTCTGTCCATCTTGCGCATGTGCGTGCATCATGACGCGCATGTGCGCGAGAGCTACGGTCCTCGCACAACAAATCTCACACGCGATCTCATTTCGTGTCTCGGTTAGCCCTTTCATAATTGTCTCGATTAAAATCAATAATCCACGATATAAAATCTCGGGCATTACATATTCTACTCCAAGTACTTCACAGAAAAAGTACGATCCATATTGACTAGGGAGTTCATGACGCTGCGACAGGGAGATAGCAGCGTGGCAGACTTTGTCAGAAAGTTTGAAAGGGGGTGTCACTTTGTACCCCTGATAGCTAATGATGCCCATGGGAAGTTGAGGCATTTCATGGATGGGTTGCGGCTGCTCTTGCGCCGAGATGTCCGAGTTGCTGGTCCTGCAACATATGCAGTTGCCGTGTCTAGAACTTTGGTAACAGAACAGGATCAGAGGAATATTGAGGCTGACAGACAGGGCAAGAGGCCCTATCAGGCTCCACAGCAGCTGCAGCAGCATCAACAGCAACCTCCGTTCAAGAAGCCTTTCCAGGGACATCCAGGAAAGAAGCCATATCAGGGACCGCCAAAGGGCAAGGGTCCAATTCAGCAGCAGAGGGCGCCTCAGAAGCCCAGTGATTTCCCAGTGTGTCCTAAGTGCAACCGCCAGTACTCGGGGCAATGTTTATATGGGTCAGGCAAGTGCTTTAAATGTGGAGCCTGTGACCACATGCTAAAGGAATGCCCACAGTGGAGGCAGCTGACCCAAGGAAGAGTGTCCGCCATGCATGCTCAAGAGGCGAACCCAGACACGACATTACTGACCTGTAAACTTATTTAAATAAGCGCAGTATTGTTTTGCCATGCATGTTTCAAATTTTATTTGGAATTATTAGTGTGCTGGTAATATTTTGGTGACTTGCGTAGAGGTTTTCTACTGTGTTTGAGGTTAAGATTAGAATTGTTGGGATATAAGTTTTTGTGTTGTGCTGACGTCTCACAGGAAATATTTTCATAAAGAGAATTGCCACGAAGGCCCTGATAGACTCAGGAGCCACCCTCTCTTTTATTTCAGAGACATTCGCTATTCACCTGGACATCAAGTGTATTGGACTCAACGTGAGCTATTCAATGACAGTCCCATCAGGGGAAGAATTGTCAGCTACTAGCATGGTCAAAGACATCGATCTTGAGCTACAAGGCCACCTAGTATATGCCAATTTGATTGTGTCGCCGATGCTAGAGTTTGATATCATTTTGGGAATGGATTGGCTGACAAAGAACATAGTTCTTATCGATTTCCAGAAAATGTCAGTGTTTGTAAGACCTTTAGGCATGGAGCAGTTTCTCTTCGAGCCAGCTAGATGGACGAGTTTCCCTCGCATGATCTCTTGCATGCAAGCGCGGAGACTTATGCACAAGGGTTGTCAGGCTTTCTTGGCCTGCATTGTATCTGCACCTGACATACCCACTTCGTCTATATCTGATGTACCAGTGGTCAGGGATTTTCCTGACGTCTTTCCAGATGACGTCACAGGCCTTCCGCCAGAGAGAGAGGTGGAGTTTTCCATTGACCTTTTGCCAGGCACTGTGCCAATCTCAAAGGCACCGTACCGTTTAGCCCCAGCTGAGATGTTAGAGCTCAAGCAGATTCAGGAGCTTCTAGACAAAGAATTCATTCGCTCTAGTTTCTCACCATGGGGCGCACCAGTACTCTTCTTAAAAAAGAAGGATGGGAGTATGAGGCTGTGTATCGATTACCGAAAATTGAACAAGGTAACGGTCAAGAATAAATACCCACTCCCAAGGATCGAGGACTTGTTCGATCAGTTACAGGGAGCCACAGTGTTCTCTAAGATAGATCTTCGATCAGGGTATCATTAGCTGAAGGTGAAGGAGGCAGATGTTCATATGACAGCCTTCAGAACCAGGTATGGGCATTAAGAGTTCTTAGTGATGCCGTTAGGACTGACGAATGCTCCAGCGATTTTCATGGACCTCATGAACCGAGTATTTCAGCCTTACATTGATCCATTCGTCATAGTGTTCATTGACAACATCCTTCTCTACTCTAAGAGCCATGAGGAGCACAGTCAGCACTTGAGTACAATTTTGCAGATTTTGCAGAGTCGCAAGTTATTCGCTAAATTCAGTAAGTATGAATTTTGGTTGGAGAAGGTAGCTTTTTTGGGACATATAATATCCAGCAGTGGTATTGAGGTGGATCCAGCTAAGGTAGCAGCAGTCCAGGAATGGGTTGAGCCGAAAAATACGTCTGAGATTCGCAGTTTCCTAGGCCTAGCAGGCAGGCTACTACAGGAAGTTTATTCAGGGATTTTCGTCGATAGCAGTGCCACTCACCTCATTCACAAAGAAGAATGCTAAGTTCGTGTGGAGTGACGAGTGCCAAAGGAGCTTCGATACTTTGAAGCAAGCCCTTATTTCAGCGCCGGTGTTAGCCATGCCAGCAGGGCAGGAAGATTTTGTGTTATACACCGATGCATCTAAGCTCGGGTTAGGCGCAGTGATGATACAGCATGGTCAGGTTATAGCTTATGCTTCCAGGCAGTTGAAGGTGCATGAGAAGAACTACCCAACTCATGATCTTGGGTTAGCCGCCGTTGTCTTTGCCTTGAAGATTTGGAGACACTACTTGTACGACAAGAAATGCCAGATATTTACTGATCACAAGAGTCTCAAGTATTTTTTCACGCAGAAAGAGTTTAATATGAGACAGAGACGGTGGTTGGAGTTGGTAAAAGACTACGATTGTGAAATTAGCTACCATCTAGGGAAAGCTAATGTTGTGGCAGATGCCTTGAGCCGTAAAGTTGCAGTCTTAGCATAGATGTCAGCACATAGATCTCTTTAGTCGGAAATTCAGAGATTTGGGTTAGAGGTTTATCCTAAGGGCAGAGCTCCTAAGCTGTCTAATCTGACAGTTCAGTCTTCGTTGCTTGACCGAATCCATGCAAGGCTTCCTTCAGATGAGCAGTTGCAGAAATGGCGACTGAAGGATGAAGCCAAAGTCAGTGTACTCTACACAGTGTCTGATGGTATTGTGAGATACAGAGGTAGAATGTGGGTGCCTAGTGTTGATTCGATCAGGGAGGATATCCTGACAGAGGCACATGCATCTCCGTATTCTATTCATCCAGGAGGTACTAAGATGTACAAGGATTTATAGATTCTGTATTTGTGGCCAGGTATGAAGAAAGACATCCGTCGATATGTGTCTGAATGTCTCACTTGTCAGCAGGTGAAGGAAGAGCATCAGAGGCCAGCAGGGATGCTTAATCCACTCCCTATCCCCAAGTGAAAGTGGGAGAATATCACAATGGACTTCGTTGTCGGATTGCCGAGGTCATTCAGGGGATCCAATTCTTTTTGGGTTATATTGGATCGACTCACTAAGTCAGCGCACTTCTTGCCAATGAAGACGACTTTCTCCATGACGCAGTATGCAAAACTCTATATCAGGGAGATAGTTCGATTGCACGGAATCCCAATTTATATTGTGTTTGAAAGGGACCTGAGGTTTACATCGTCCTTTTGGAAGAGTTTGCATGCAGCCATGAGGACGAAGTTTCTTTTTAGTACAAATTTTCACCGGCAGATAGATGGACAGTCTGAGCGAGTGATTCAGATTTCGGAGGATCTATTGCGATCCTGTATGATCGATTTCCATGGGACTTGGGAATCTAAGCGACCTCTAGTGAAGTTTACCTATAACAACAGTTTTCAAGCATCTATTGGTATGGCCCCCTACAAGGCATTGTATGGGAGGAAGTGCAGATCGCCGATTCATTGGGATGAAGTCGGTGAGAGGTCAGAGCTTGGTCCAGAGATTGTTCAGAAGACTGCAGATGTGGTGGTCATGATCCGAGACAGGATGAAGACCGCCCAGAGTCGTCAAAAGAGTTATGCTGACAAGAAAAGAAGAGATCTAGAGTTTGCCGTAGGTGATCACGTCTTTGTAAAGATAGCACTTATGAAGGGTGTTATGAGATTTGGGAAGAGAGGCAAACTTAGTCCGAGGTTTATTGGACTGTCGAGATTCTTGACAAAGTTGGGACACTAGCTTATCGTGTTGCCCTCCCGCCGAATCTGGCCGGGGTACACAATGTGTTCCACGTCTCAATGCTGAGGAAGTACCTAGCTAATCCTTCGCATGTTTTGAGCTACGAGCCATTGCAGTTGGCTCCAAATCGGTCATATGAGGAGAGACCTGTCCAAATCCTAGACAGAAAGGAATGGAGACTTCAGAACAAGGTAACAAAGTTGGTCAAAGTCCGGTGGCTGAATCAATCAGTTGAAGAGGCCACTTGGGAGACAGAAGCAGATATGAGGAACCGCTACCCAAAACTGTTTGGTAAGATTTAACTTCGAGGACAAAATTTATATAAGTGGGGGAGGAACTGTAGAGCCCAAAATCAGTACACGTAAAACCATGCATTATTTAATTGTCAAATCATTTATTTAATTTAAAATGAGTTTAGTGATGCATAATTTGTGAAATTTGCATTATTTTAAATTATTTATGTTCATGTGATGCACGTTAAAATTTTTTCTCGATTTTCATGTTTCAGGCGATTATTCGATGCGGGATCGAGGAAAAGAGACCGGTGACGATTTTGGCAATTTTAAAATGTGTTATTTTATTTTTAAGTGAGGATTAGGAAATTTTAAAATATTTATTTAGTTTGAGCAAATTTTAAAGCATAATTTAATTATTAGTTGATTTTAAGTTTTTTTTAAAAAACTTTAAGGATGTAGTACTTATGCATTCTATTTTTTTTAAACCAAGAGATTTTATTCAAGTTTATTAGGGGTTAGCATTTTAATTATTTGTTAATAGAGTTAGTATTTTTGTAGAACCTGTTAAACCAGACTACGTATAAGCCATGCATAATTACTATTATTTAAATTAAAATGATTTTTTTATGCATGAGGATTTAAATTCTTTTCTTTAAATTTGTTGAGTTATTTTATGCAGTAGTTTAGTTTCATCTTTTCGGATAAATAAGCGATGCCGGACTGGAGTTGGAGTACTAAGATAAAAATTTAATGATAAGAAAATATTCCTAGAATTTATTTAAGATAAAGAATAATTTATTTTAATGAAAAAGAATGTTTAGGGATTTAATTAATTAATTAGAGATGAGTAGTAAATAAGTTCCTTAATGTAGTAAATGAGTTCCTTTATGTCCAATAATTATTTAAAAGCCTAAATTAAAATGTGTGACCAATTGAGATAAATTAATCTAGGCCTATTTTATTTAAGAAATTGTAATTTAACATGCTAGTAATTTAATTTAAAGAATTTGCCAGGCATGCAATATAATTACCATCCTAAATAAAATTTACTATTTCACTAAAATACATAATTATTGTTTAAAACTTTAAGGAGATAAAATTCAATATTTAAACAATATTCTCCTCCATTTATTCATCAAGATTTTCGGCCATCACCTTTGTAGGATTTAAAAAGTTTGACTACTCATTTTCTTTGATTCCTTTCCTTATCCATTCTTGGTAGATAATCCCCTCACATTTAATCATCAACAATTGATAATTAATCAATTTTTCTACCACATTTTTTGAATGATAAAATCGGACACACCTCCCTCAAATCTCCCTCAATCCCTTGATAGCACACTTCATTCCTTATCTCCCTAGCAACTAGGATGGAATGAATTGAATTGCCATTCTACCACCCCATTTAATTAGTAAACTTCCTCATTCTTTTCCCTAGCCATTTCCCCCTCCTCTCCACCGAAATTTCAGAAGAAAACCAGCAGGAAAAATTGTGAGCCACCAAGAAGAAATAAGAGAGAAAACAAGAAAAGGAACTCCGTCTCCGCCGCGCCGCTTTCGTCGTTTTGGTTTGTTCTTTTGAAAAATCAAACTCCAGGCATGTCTATATCATTATTTTCTCTTCAATCAAGTCATATACATATTTTTAAACCATGTTATGTTCATAATTCATGAAGCAAAAACAGAAACTTGAAGCGATTTTCGAAATCAAAACATGCAGAATATTTTCGGCTTTCATCCATGCCTCACGGTTTTTGTTGGTTTTATGGATTCAGGGTTTGTCTCGATTTCCAGGGGCTCAAGGCTGCATCTAGGATTGTAATAGGGTGTGTTAGGAAGAGATTGGTCCATTGGTTCGAGTTTATTCGCCACAGAAACACGCATTTGACAGCAATCTTTCATTGATGCCATTTCGAGTCTCAATTTCTGATTCTTGCTGGTCTAAGGCGAGGGTGCGCATCTTGTTTGGCCTAGGGCCTGTAACCCTGATTATAACTCTTACCTAGTATGTCTGAGACGTGACCAAGTCGGCCTTTCAAGGCTTGGTCCATGGTTCCATCGGTTTTCAAAACAAAACAAGACAAGTACCCCTTCCATTTTTCTTGTTCCTGCGTGAGTAAGGTTTCGAGTTTATGGTGTTGGGTGGATCTTGTTTGGCTTCTAGACCTTAACCATGGTTCACACAATACCTCATGATGTCTAGATCATGCCATGGTTGATCATATAGCCATTGGAGTGACCAAGACAGCAAGAGAAGCGCTGCACCCCACGCGTGCCAAGCGTGGCTCTCGGGTGGGAGTGTGTCGTTGTTTCGGGTGTTGCTTGGATTGTGGTTGGTCTAAGGCCCTTAGCCATGGTTCAAACCATACCTTAGGATGTTGGGAAGAGGCTTAGGTTTGTGGTTCAAGCCCCAATGACAATTAGCCTTGTAATCGAAGCAAAGCAAGCACAGCTGCTACCGCTGGAATTTTACAGCAGCTTTGCTGCGGTTCAGAGGTCACGTACGAGTTATTGGTTGGCTTTTAGCCTATGGCCTTGGACTAGACAGTACCTTATTGAGTTAATAAGGTCATGTTTTTGGCTGTTCATGATTTAGTTAAGTTTAGAGGTCGTACGAGAATTTATGGTGCGATGTGCCAAATTGACTCTGGAAAGAGCGTTTCATGATTTTGGCCTCCAGGCACAATTTTTGTGTATTACAGCCCAACTTATTTGTTTTCCTGTATTTTAGGTGTATTTTAATCATGGCTAAACGATGGTTTAATGTTGGTTCGGGTTGGTACGAAGCTATGGTTGAATATTAAGTTTGTTGGGCGTAATAGTCTCGTTTTTGGTTCGGTTATGATATTTTGGTCAAGTTGAGATTAGTTTCATGTGTCTCATGTTAGAATTAGGTCGCAGCGAGCCTGGGAATGATCCAACTCATTCCATATAAAAATGTGATTTTAATTATATTACGTGCATAAAAATAGAAAATGTTTAATTTTGAGATATATGCGATATGTCTTGTGGCCACCTCACGCTTATGGGATTCAGCTTATGGGATTATAACTTCAGCCGGTGACTTACGACCGGTTCATGTTAATGTATGGGGACGGGTATCCAGTCCAAGGGCTGTGATGGTCTCTACCGCCCAGTTTACTGTGGTTTAGTCTGATCAGACGTGCATGTTATGTTATGATACGTTATGGGCCACTTGCGTAGAACATTATCTCAACAGAAAAAATAAATTATTATATGCTATTTTATGACAGAGCTCTATCGAGCAAACATTTTTACGTACGATTTTCAGTTATGAACGTATTTATAATTATTCATGACACGTTTTCACGTTACGTTTCACGATACGATATTTTTACGTTACGCCGAATTTTATGATATATTTACTTGTTATCCATGATATATGCATGCTGAGTCTTTAGACTCACTAGACTTGATTGTTGTAGGTACTGATGAGGTCGGGATCGAGGGCGGGGACGGGTGAGCTAGCTTGGGTCGGCAGTAGTAGGAACCCGAGGACCTCATGTTTATCGTTTACTATTTTTGTTCAAACACAGTTTTTACTTTGAAGAATTATTTTAAGTTGTGGTTTTGAAAACATTATTTACTTCCGCTGCTACTTTAAACATTAAATCTTTTACCTGTTTATTTATAAATGAGGCATGTTATTTATTTAAAGAGAAAAATTTTAAATTATTCCGCAAATTTCAAATACGAAAAACGGGCCTCGACCGTTGGTATCATAGCCTATGTTCTTGTAAAGGGTTGTACTTCTACTGACCTCGAGAAGCTCATGAAGTCACGTCTTTGGCCTGTAAGTTTTACGTTTACGCATTTCATTTAAAGCATGAAATATTTTTACAGCATGTTTCCATGAAATGATTTATGTTCAGATTATGATTATGCAGTATTTATTTAAATTTAAAGTAATAATAGAAATTATGCATGTTAGTTACGTATGGGTTATGTATGGAACAGTATGCCTCCTAGACGCATTCCTGAGCGCATGAGAGAGGATGAGCATCGTCATGAGGACAGTGAGGACCTTAGGCAGGAGAAAGATTTACCACCACCCCCTCCACCGGACATGAACGCCCAGATGCTAGCCGGAATGACGCAGTTCTTCGCACAGTTTGCGGAGAACAATACTGGGGTAGCCAGGCAGACTGGGCCTGAGGCTACCTAGGAGCGGTTCATGAAGATGAGACCGAAGGAGTTCTCAGGGACGACAGATCTCATGATTGCCGAGGGCTGGATTAAGTCCCTAGAAGTTATCTTCGAGTTCATGGGGCTTGGAGATGAGGACAGAGTCCGTTGTGCTACCTATCTGTTTGGAGAAGATGCCCGCTTATGGTGGAAAGGAGCATCCGTAGCCTTGAATGTGGCTACTTTGAGCTGGACGCGCTTTACAGAGGTATTCTACTCTAAATATTTTACTGACGAGGTGCGTTCCAGGTTGACCAGGGAGTTCATGACCCTGAGGCAGGGAGATATGACTGTTACGGAGTTTATCCGTAAGTTTGAGAGGGATTGTCATTTTGTACCCCTGATTGCAAACGATGCTGGAGCCAAATTAAGGTAATTAATGGATGGTCTACGGCCGATCTTGCGCCGTGATGTTAGGGTGGCTGGCCCTGCTACCTATGACGTCGCTGTCTCCAGAGCTCTAGCTGCAGAGCAAGACTTAATTGATATTGAGAGAGACCGCCAGGGCAAACGACCAATCCAAGCACCGCACCCCACTCCTCCGCAGCAGCATCAGAATAAGAGGCCTTTCCACGGCCCACCCAGGAGCAGAGGACAGCAGCAGCAGCAAGGACGGGCAGTCCCGAGAGCCGTTGAGTACCCAATCTGCGCTAAGTGCGCGCGTCGTCATGCTGGAGCCTGTATGTATGGCTCAGGGAAGTGCTACAAGTGTGGGAGTCCTGATCACTTGCTGAATAATTGCCCTCAGTGGAGTATGCCTGCTCAATGCAGGGTTTTTGCTCTCCATGCAGCGGAGACGAACCCGGAGACCGTGCTCATGACAGGGAGAATTTTTATAGCTGGTTCAGCTACGAATGCCTTGATAGATTCAGGAGCTACTCATTCGTTCATTTCAGAGGTTTTTGCGAACTTCCTCAAGGTCAAGACCATTGGGCTAGATGTGGCGTATTCAGAAGTACTGCCTTCTGGAGAGGAGCTGACAGCCACTAATGTGATCCGAGACATAGACCTCGAGCTTCATGGCAATCTTGTTTATGCAGATCTTATCGTGTTGCCGATGCCAGAGTTCTACATCATTCTGTGGATGGACTGGCTATTATGGAACATAGTTTTGATTGACTTCCAGCAGAGATCTGTGCTAGTCCGACCTCCGAGGAGAAAGCAGTTCTTATTCGAGCCAGACAGGTACTTTCCTTTACCGCGCATTATACCTGGTGTCCAGGCTAGGAAGCTCATGCGCAGAGGGTGTCGGGCATTTTTGGCGACTTTTGTATCCGTTCCCGAGGCGCCCAGTCAGTCAGCCTCCGATGTCCCAATTGTTAGGGATTTTCTAGACGTTTTCCCTGAGGACGTCTTTGATATGCCACCCGAACAGAGGTAGAGTTTTCGATTGAGCTTATGCCAGATACGGTACCGATCTCAAAAGCAGCGTACCGATTAGCGCCGACAGAGATGGCAGAACTTAAGAAGTAGATTCAGGAACTTCTCGACAAAGAGTTCATTCGCCCGAGTTTTTCACCATGGAGCGCGCCAGTCTTATTTGTGAAGAAGAAGGATGGTTCGATGAGACTCTGTATTGATTACTGGGAGTTGAACAGGGTAACATTGAAGAACAAATACCCCCTTCCGCGGATTGAAGATCTATTTGATCAGTTACAGGGAGCTTCAGTATTCTCTAAGATCGACCTGCGTTCTGGTTATCACCAGTTGAGGGTGAAAGACGTCGATGTTCTCAAGACTGTTTTTAGGACTCATTATGGCCACTATGAGTTCCTTGTGATGCCGTTCGGTTTGACGAATGCGCCAGCGATCTTCATGGATCTCATGAATCGCGTATTTCAGCCGTATCTTGATCAGTTTGTGATAGTATTCATAGACGACATTCTCGTCTACTCAAAGAATCCTGAGGAGCACAGCAGACATCTGACCGCAGTTTTGCAGACCTTTCAGAAGCACAAGCTATTCGCGAAGTTCAGTAACTGCGAATTCTGGTTAGAAAAGGTGGCGTTCTTAGGCCACATCGCTTCTAGCAGCGGTATTGAAGTAGACCCAGCGAAAGTTGCAGCAGTCAGGGATTGGGTTGTGCCGCAGAATGCATCAGAGATCCGTTGTTTCCTCGGGCTAGTAGGATATTATCGGAAGTTTATTCAGGGATTCTCCTCTATCGCAGTTCCACTCACATCGTTGACTAAGAAGAATGCGAAATTTGTGTGGAGCGATGAGTGTCAGAAGAGCTTCGATACTTTGAAGCAAGCTCTTATCTCAGCACTAGTATTGGCCATGCCGTCAGGGGCCGGAGACTTTGTTTTGTATACCGATGCTTCGAAGCTCGGTTTAGGTGCAATGTTGATGCAGCATGGGAAGGTGATAGCGCATGCTTCTCGTCAGTTGAAAATCCATGAGAAGAACTACCCTACCCACGATCTACAGTTGGCAGCCGTAGTTTTTGCCTTGAAGATTTGGAGGCATTATTTGTACGGAGAGAAGTGCCAGATCTTTACCGACCATAAAAGCCTCAAGTACTTCTTTATGCAGAAAGAGCTGAATATGCGTCAGAGGCGTTGGTTAGAGCTAGTGAAGGACTATGACTGTGACATTACCTTCCACCCGAGCAAAGCTAATATAGTTGCGGATGCACTAAGCAAGAAAGTCAAATTGATGGCATATCTAGCGATTTCGAGGCCTCTTCAGTTTGAGATGCAGAGGTTTGACCTAGAGACTTATCCTCAAGGTAGAGTTCCCCGTCTATCTACTTTGACGATTCAGTCTTCTCTTCTAGAATGTATTCGCAGTGGGCAATCAGCAGATGAGCAGTTGGCAAAGAGGAAGCAGAGAGATGAGGCCAAGGGCAGTATTTTGTATACAATTAGCGACGGTATTTTGAGATATCGAGACAGAATGTGGGTTCCTAGCAGTGATTCCATTCGAGAAGATATTTTATCCGAGGCCCACATGTCGCCGTACTCTATTCATCCTGGGAGTACGAATTTGTACAAAGATCTACAGTTGTTGTATTGATGGCCCGGATGAAGAAGGCTATCAGACGTTTTGTATCCGAGTGTCTGACGTGTCAGCTAGTGAAAACGAAGCATCAGAGACCAGCAGGCTTGCTCAAGCCTTTTCCTATTCCCGAGTGGAAGTGGCAGAATATTACCATGGACTTCGTGGTAGGTTGGCCGAAGTCAGTCAGAGGATCAAATGCTATCTGGGTGATTGTTGATCGTCTTACCAAATCAGCGCACTTCTTGCCTATCAAGACGACTTTCACCATGATTCAGTATGCAGAGTTGTATATCCGAGAGATAGTCAGACTTCATGGTATTCCCGTTTCTATAGTTTCTGACCGAGATCCTAGATTCACTTCCTCATTTTGGAAGAGTTTGCATCCGGGTCTGGGTACGAAGGTGTTGTTTAGCATAGCTTTCCACCCTCAGACAGATGGGCAGTCAGAGAGAGTTATCCAGATTTTGGAGGATCTTCTCCGTTCATGTGTCATCGATTTCTTAGGGAGTTGAGAGTCGAAGTTGCCATTGGTAGAGTTCACCTATAACAACAGTTTTCAGTCGTCTATAGGTATGGCTCCGTATGAAGCACTGTATGGTCGTAAGTGCAGATCGCCGGTTCATTGGGATGAAGTAGGGGAAATATAAGAATTGGGTCCGGAGATTATTCAGCAGACTGCCGATGTAGTAGTCAAGATCCGTGATAGGATGAGGACTGCTCAGAGCCGACAGAAGAGCTATGCGGATCAGAGGAGGAGAGATCTAGAGTTTGCCAATGACGACCAGGTTTTGTGAAGGTAGCACCTATAAGAGGTGTAATGCGGTTCGGGAAGAAAGGAAAGCTCAGTCCGAGATTCAGCGGACCATTTGAGATCCTCGACAGGGTTGGGACGTGTTGCGCTTCCGCCGAATCTGGTCGGAGTACACAATGTGTTCCACGTCTCTATGCTGAGGAAGTATATGGTGAATCCTTCGCATGTCCTGAATTTTGAACCGTTGCAGTTCGCGTCCGAACCTGTCTTATGAAGAAAGACCAGTGCAGATCTTAGACAGACAGGGAGAAGAAGCTTCGGAACAAACTGGTGAAGTCTAATGAAGGTCAAATGGATTAATTATTCGGAGGAGGAAGCTACGTTGAATCTGAGCCTGAGATGAGGAGTCAGTACCCCGAGTTATTCGGTGAGTTATAAATTTTAAGGACGAAATTTTCTTTTAAATGGGGAGAGTTGTAGAACCTGTTAAACCAGACTACGTATAAGCCATGCATAATGACTATTATTTAAATTAAAATGCTTTTTTTTTATGCATGAGGATTTAAATTCTTTTCTTTAAATTTGTTGAGTTATTTTATGCAGTAGTTAGTTTTAAACTTTTCGGATAAATAAGCGAGGCCGGACTGGAGTTAAAGTGATAAGATAAAAATTTTAATGATAAGAAAATATTCTTAGATTTATTTAAGATAAAGAATAATTTATTTTAATGTAAAAGAATATTTAGGGATTTAATTAATTAATTAGAGATAAGTAGTAAATAAGTTCCTTTATGTAGTAAATAAGTTCCTTTATGTCCAATAATTAATTAAAAGTCTAAATTAAAATGTGTGACCAATTGAGATAAATTAATCTAGGCCTATTTTATTTAAGAAATTGTAATTTAACTTGCTAGTAATTTAATTTAAAGAATTCGCCATGCATGCAAGATAATTACCATCCTAAATTAAATTTACTATTTCACTAAAATACATAATTAGTGTTTAAAACTTTAAGGAGATAAAATTCAATATATAAACAATATTCTCCTCCATTTATTCATCAAGATTTTCGGCCATCACCTTTGTAGGATTTAAAAAGTTTGACAACTCATTTCCTTTGATTCCTTTCCTTATCCATTCTTGGTAGATAATCCCCTCACATTTAATCATCAACAATTGATAACTAAGCAATTTTTCTACCACATTTTTTGAATGATAAATCGGCCACCCCCCTCAAATCTCCCTCAATCCCTGATAGCACACTTCATTCCTTATATCACTAGCAACTAGGATGGAATGAATTGAATTGCCATTCTACCACCCCATTTAATTAGTAAATTTCCCATTCTTTTCCCTAACCATTTCCCCCTCATCTCCACCAAAATTCAGAAGAAAACCAGTAGGAAAAATTGTGAGCCACCAAGAAGAAATGAGAGAAAACAAGAAAAAAGAACTCCGTCTCCGCCGGGCCGCTTTCGTCGTTTTTGGTTGTTCTTTCGAAAAATCAACTCCAGGCATGTCTATCATTCTTTTCTCTTCAATCAAGTCATATACATATTATAAACCATGTTATGTTCATAATTCATGAAGCAAAAACCGAAACTTGTAGCAATTTTCGAAATCAAAACATGCAATATTTTCGGCTTTCATCCATGCCTCACGGTTTTTTGTTGTTTTCTGGATTCAAGGTTTGGATCGATTTCCAAGGGCTGAAGGCTGCATCAATTGTTATAGGTGTGTTAGGAAGAGATTGTCCATTGGTTCGAGTTCATTAGCCACAGAACACACATTTCACAGCAACCTTCATAGCTGCCATTCGAATCTCATTTCTGATTCTTGTTGTCTAAGGCGAGGGTTCGGCTTGGTTGGCCTAGGGCCTGTAACCCTGATTAGAACTCTTCCCTAGTATGTCTAATCGTGACCAAGTCGGCCTTTCAAGGTTTGGTCCATGGTTCCATTGGTTTTCAAAACAAAACAAGAAAGTACCCCCTTCCATTTTTCTTGTTCCTGCGTGAGTAAGGTTTCGAGTTTATGGTGTTGGTGGATCTTGTTTGGCTTCTAGCCCTTAGCCATGGTTCACACAATACCTCAATGTCTAGATTATGCCATGGTTGATTATATAGCCATTGGATGACCAAGACAGCAAGAAGCGCTGCACCCCACGCGTGCACAGCGTGGCTCTCGGGTGGGAGTGTGGTTGTTTCGGGTGTGCTTGGATTGTGCTGGCCTAGGGCCCTTAGCCATGGTTTCAAGCCATACCTTAGTATTGGGAAGAGGCTCTGGTCGGTGGTTAAAGCCCCAATGACCATTAGCCTTGTAATCGATGCGAAGCAAGCACAGCTGCTGCTGCTGGAATTTTATAGCAGCTTTGCTGCGGTTCAGAGGTCATGTACGAGTTCTTGGTTGCTTTTAGCCTATGGCCTTGGACTGGACAGTACCTTATTGAGTTAGGAGGTCATGTTTTTGGCCGTTTGTGATTTGGTTAAGTTTAGAGGTCGTACGAGAAATTACGGTGCGATGCTAAAGTACTCTTGAAAGAGCGTTTCATGATTTTGGCCTCCATGCACACTTTTCGTGTATTAGAGCCCTTGGTATTTGTTTTCTAGTATTTTAGGTGTATTTTAATCATGGCAAAACGATGGTTTAATGTTGGTTCGGGTTTGTACGAAGCCATGGTTGAATATTAAGTTTGTTGGGCGTAATCGTCTCGTTTTTGGTTCGGTTATATATGTTGGTCAAGTTGAATTAGTTGCATGTGTCTTGTTAGAATTAGGTCACAGTGAGCCTGGAACGATCCAACACATTCGATATAAAAATGTGATTTTAATTAATTACGTGCATAAAATAGAAAATATTTATTTTGAGATATATTGCGATAGTTTTGTAGCCACCTCACGCTTATGGATTCAGCTTGATGGGTTATTACTTAACCCGGTACTTACGACCGTTCATGTTCATGAATGGGTACGGATATCCAGTCTAGGGCTTGTGATGTCTCTACCGCCCAGTATACTGTGGTTTAGTCTGTCAGACGTGCATGTTATGTTATGATACGTTATGGGCCACTTGCGTAACATTATCTCAACAGAAAAAAAAATTTATGATATGCTTTTTTGACAGGGCTCTATCGAGCCAAACATTTTACGTGCGATTTTCAGTTATGCACGTATTTATAATTATTCATGACACGATTTTCACTTACGTTTCACGATACGATATTTTTACGTTACGTCGAATTTTATGATATATTTACTTGTTATCCATGATATGCATGCTGAGTCTTTAGACTCACTAGACTTGATTGTTGTAGGTACTGATGAGGTCGGGACCGAGGGCGGGACCAGTGAGCTAGCTTGGGTCGGCAGTAGTAGGAATCCAGGACTCATGTTTACGTTTACTATTTATGTTCAACTCAGTTTTTTACTTTGAAGAATTATTTTAAGTTGTGGTTTTGAAAATATTATTTACTTCCGTTGCTACTTTAAACATTAAATATTTTATCAGTTTATTTATAAATGAGGCATGTTATTTATTTAAAGAGAAATTTTAAATTATTCCGCAAATTTTAAATACGAAATACGGGCCTCGACAATTTTAATTAGCAAAGTAATTGGCTAATTAAGCCAATTTTTATTCCCCTAACTATTCAAACACGCGCACACACACACTTGAACACACACATACACATCCATTCATTTCATATATTTGAAAAGAAACCTAGGGTTCTAAGTGTTCTTGCAGCGCTCCCTTCCTCTGATTTTTCCAGCAAGTTTTCGTGATTTTTATTGCAAGAAAATAGCGCCACGTCGTCCCGGATCAACCTCGCACTCATTCCGCTTCGGGTATCGTCTGTTCGGTAAATTTAATTATCAAAAGACATGTATATTCTGTTTTTCCTACGTCGATCTAGTCATATTATGATTGCGATGTTTATGCGAGAAAATTCATGCATGATGTTCATGATTTGAGCAGAAATGGGTTTGATCAGTTTTGAAATAATTTTAGATCTAAATTTTTCGTTTTTCACTGTATTTTGAAAACTGCGATTTTTCGGTCGAGAATTTGGGTATGATGTTCAGATTTAAGCAGAAAATATGTTGTATCAGTTTTGAAATAATTTTTAGATCTAAATTTTTGTTTTTCACTGTATTTGAAAACGGCGATTTATCGGTCGAGAATTTGGGAAAACTTTCAAAAAATTAAATGTAGAATTTTTGGGTACCTTCGATTTGACATAAACTTCGAAATATTTGGATCAAAATTGAGTGAGTTATGTTGTTTTTCGTGGGACTGCTCCAACTGCGTTTTTCTGAAAATTTTGCTATTGATGTGTTCTTGAAGTTTATCTGTTGTAGGCTTCGTTGGGAACCGTCGGGTGATCATTGAGTGTTTAGGAATATGTAGTATGAGTTTGGGTTGAGTTTTGATGCTTCGTTTTGTGTCGATAGTCGTTGGTTGCATCAGAAATCGTAGAAAACAATTGGTGTCAAAATTTGGGTTTACGGATTTGTTTGCTTTTGGTGTGCGTCATCGTTTGGGACGTTTTGTGGAGTCGATTCAGTGCCATAGTGTCCTAGGATGAGTCTCGAGGGGTTGTTCACTGTCGGTGTAATCGAATTTGGAGAGTATAAATTTATGAGTTGCGGAGTCCAGAAGACTCGGCGCCCGAGCATTAATATTTTACCACCCGAGCGCCGCTCTTTCTGTCCGAGAGTAAATTCCAGAAGACCTGGCGCTCGAGCGGTAATTTGTTACCGCCCGAGCGCGGCCCCATCTGTAAAAATGTTTGGTTTCTTTCTTCTTTTCAAGTTCAATAGTGAGTTCATGTCTTTTATTTTTGGGAATTGTTCGCACATCATTTTAGAGATTGTCCGGGGTTCGTTGTCATGGGTTAGTACGATGATTTAAGGAGGTCAAGTCCCGAGTGATCTAGAATGTCATAAGCTATTTTTGTACTTCGGTGGTGAGAACGAGTACCTACGTGTAAGCTATGAAAGTTAAGTGCATGTAATCATGTTAGTATGTGCAACAGTAACCCCAAGCGAGATCCAACGAATCCCTCAACACCAAGTAAGTAAGTATGTTCGACGTGCAAAGAAAATACGTTTAAGTTTTTGAGGTATGCTAAATGTCTTGTGACTAATTTATGTATGGGATTGGAAAGCGGTAAAGCATGACCAAAGACCAATCCACGCCGTTAAATCATGAACGGGTTTAGATCAGGATTGGAAAGCGTGTTTGATCCTACATATATCACAGAGACACATAACTTAGCATAAACTATGGGACACAAAGATACTTACTTGCCGAGTTCCCCATGTGTGGATGAAGTGCAGTGTCTTCCCTGTCGAAGAACCGTGGGCTCTGATACCATAAAAATGTCACACCCTTACACTATACTTAGAATAATTACCATAATCAAAATAGGGTTTAAATGATATACCTATAGTATGAAGAAGATCAAACAAGGGCATCAAATTGACGGTTTATAAGAATTTTGGCATGATATCCCTATATTTTGTATAAGCCCAAACCCAAGCAACAACATTCATATACATAGAAACATATTTACATATACAAACATACATTGTATCCTCACACATATCGTGGAACTTGTTTCAAACCCTGACATTCAATTCATTATAATACATATGCGGAAGCTACACAATAAGAAGTCCCGGTTCTTGTCGAGGTGAGGCACGTTACAAGCATCCATTGGCGAACCGGCATCCTATATATCTTCATTACCTGATCCTGTAATACATGAGCTACGTGAGTTTATAAAACTCAATAATTATGTACTGATATTATATCTATTCGATTGTCATTATCAGATTGGATATGGACAGAGTTGAATTTGGGACTTCGTCTTCGTCGGACCGAGAAGATAAAGGTATAAATTAATGTTGAGTTGGGATTGCACAACTCGAGTGAGGTTTGGCTCGAGTTTTCCCTAAATCACATACTTTACTTTATTTCTATTGATTTGATTGATGTACTTGTTTCTGATTTATAGATAGCAGGTATTAGACGAGTAATCTTGTGACAGAAGTGCCTGATAGTGGCGGGATCGCCACGGGCACATTGCACGATGTCACAAGATAGTGTATTGGCGATGGTGCCAAAGTCTGTCACTGGATGATTGGCTATCGATGTGGATAGAAATGTGGCTTCTTCTATTACTGGTGATCGGTACCATATCGATATGGATAGAATTATAATTTCTTCTATTACTAGTGATCGATACTATATCGATGTGGATAGAATCAGAGCTTCTTCTATTACTGGTGATCCATACCATGTCGATGTGGATAGAATCGGAATTTCTTCTATTACTGGTGATCGATATGGAATGCTAACATCTTGAACCGGGATCTCTATACTAGGATTGAGTCTAGTCTAAAATATGGAGTCATGAGTCTAATTGACAGTTTATATTGAGTTATGTTGATTATGTTCCTGAATATGGTATATGATGAATTATGTTCCTGATGATGGTAAATGTTTAGAATAGGATTTATTCATGATATGGATATATATTCTGATTTGGATACATGTTAGAAATATCTGTTATATGCTTTTATATTGTTTTATGATTGCATGTATACATGATTTATACTGAGAATGTAATTCTCACCGGAGTTATCCGGCTGTTTTTGTTTGTATGTGTGCATGGCAACAGGTGGGATAGGATCAGGGTCAAGAAAAGAACGAGGCTGGACTAGATAGCGTGGAGATCTGGGCTCTAAGGCAACTTAGGATTCATCACTGTCATATAGTTTAACCTAGTTGAATTCTTGTAGACAATACAAGATTTGTATGTTTATGTTTAATATGTAATTTGAATTGAATTACATTATGTTTCCGCTTTGTATTTTAAAAAAAAAATTCCCTGTTTTATAATTGTTTGAATTATTCCTAAAGACGATTAAGGAATGAATTAGCGTTCGGATCCCCACAACAGGTGGTATCAGAGCATTAGGTTCCAGAATAGTAGGTTCCAGAACTGTAAGTTACTTAGATTGAGATAGAGGAGAATGAGCGGGGTAGATTGACTTTTCTTTCCTGCTTTTGATTACTAGCATGTGATTTATTATAATGTTGACTTACATTGTGTATGCTAGCATGATTTTATGTTTTACTGCTTCTAAATACATGTAACCTGAATATCTGAGTTGATTTGTTATTGTATTTGATTTGAAAATGAATCAGAACCAATTCTTGATCAGAAGGTAAGCTGATCAGAAAGGGACTGAGATTGATGTATCTCATGTGATATTAACCCTTGTGGTAATCAGATACCTCCAAGAAGAATTCGAGAATTGGGTAGTACTTTGACTGATCAGATGGATGGGTCAGAAACTCTGATGGAAACACAGATGAAGAGGTTTCAATCGTTTCAACCGCCGATTCTGAAGGGTAATGAGACGCCAGTGGAGTGTGAGAATTGGCTGGAGGATATAGAAATGTTTTTGAATTTCTTGGTTTTACAGATGATTGTAGAGTTAAACTGGTTGGAAATCGACTACGGGAGGTTGCTAGGAGTTGGTGGCTGGTAACCAGGGAAGCCGTAGCACAGCGTGGTTCAACGATTACGTGGAAAATTTTTAAAGTTGAATTTTATCAAAGATTTGTACCTCTCCCATACCGACAGGATAAAAGTGCAGAGTTTGCAAATCTGAGACAGGGTCAGTTGAATGTCGATGAGTATTTTGCCCAGTTTTTCACCTTGCTACATTTTGCCCCTCAAGTAGCTAGAAATGATACAGCAGTATCTGATCAGTTTATCCAGGGATTGAATCCGGAGATACGCACATTGGTGAATATGAAACAACCGAGTAACTTTGCTGATATTCTAAATCGAGCTAGAAGAGCAGCAACCGTTCTGATGAGACTAAAGGAAGCTTCATATTGTAATGCCCTAGTGGTCATTGATAAAAAGTGAAAAGCATGGAAGTGTTGCTTGAAGAAAGAGACCGCACCCGCGCCTAAAGAAGCACCGCACCCGCGGTGGATAGGCAGAAAGTTGGCCATTTTACAGTAGGGTCACCGCACCCGCGGTCCAAGCAAGAGTGCACCCGCGGTTGATGGACAGAGAGTTGGAGATTAATTACAGAAGTGACACCGCACCCGCGGTGAAGAAGTACCGCACCTGCGGTGCATGGCCAGTAGGGTAGGAAATTTTATGCGAAGCAAGACCGCACCCGCGGTCCACAAGACACCGCACCCGCGGTCGGCGAATGTTGGAAAATGAAAAGTGGTGCCGAAGCTTAAGCGCACCCACGGTCTAGACGGAGCGCACCCACGGTGCCCTGTGCGAGAAAGCCACCCTTAATTCTTAGGAAGACACATGGCATATATATAAATAGAAATGTGCTGAGTCTTCACTTTCACCACTTCCATCAGCTGAGAACGAGAGAGAGTGGGGAGAAGCTTCAATTCCTTTTGGCTTTAAGGTTATGATTTTGGAAGAATTACACATCCAAACTTAAATACGAGACGAGATTCGTGTTCCTCTTGACAAGGCTTCAAAAAAGGTATACTTTCTATATCTTTTCAGTATGTTTTGAAATATACATGTTGGAGCAATGTTGATATACTTGTGATTATATGTTCTTGAGATTATAGATGTCGTAGAATCGTAAACGGATCGATTATCGGATGTCGTATGCGAGTTGTATGAAATTCCAGCTTATATGTGTATGAGATTGTGCAGATTCTGAAACTATGATGGAGATGTGTTGAGGATTATGTGGATTATTATTGAGTAATGATAAGTGAGTTGATTTGTATCAAGAACTACACTGTTATGCCGTCGAGATTATATGGTGATTGAATAATGAGTTGTATCAGACTTGCTTTGAATTGTATCTTGATAGAGTACATATATACATTTCCATTTCAGATTAAAGTGACAGACTTTATAATCGACTTCGAGATCTCGATTGATTCCAACGACAAGAAGGTATAATTCATGTTTTGTTTGGGGAAGACACAACTCAAATGAGATTCAATTTGAGTTTCCCAACCAAATCACATACTAGAATTGTTGTTTATCTTTTGATATGAATTTGATTTGTTTATAGATTTATATTCAAATCTCTTGATAGGATGCTGTCTTGTTTATGGATTTATATTCAAGCCTTTGAGATAGGAGAGTCATTGGCAGACTTGCCAAACTAGATGTTCGGTGGTATCGACGCTTCGGATTAGATTCACTCCGATTGTAGACATTCGATACAGACATGACCGAAGTCTAGGAATAAGACGTACAGTTACCCCGATTGGGAGGGTAGGTGACAGACAGTGACGTCTTATTCACACCGGGATCCCTAGAGTAGAGTCGAGTCGAGTCAAGACATGATTTGATTTGAATTGCATGCTTATATAGATTGGTTTCATAGACTATGGAACCTATTGTTATTGTTTCCATTCATGATTTATGATTATGTATCAGCATGCATACATGTTTTATACTGGGATTTGTTCTCACCGGAGTTTCCGGCTGTTGTTATGTCTGTATGTGTGCATAACAACAGGTGGGGCAGGATCAGGGTCGCGACAGAGATGAGAGATGGACATAGCGTGGTGATCACGGGCGTAGCAGATGAACTAGTAGTTGTACTTTTGATATGTACTGTATTTAATTACTGGTTTGTAGAATATGAATAAAACGAGGCATGTATATTATGTTTGTTGTAATGAAATGAATATAGAATTATCTTGTGCCTGAGTTATAAACATTTGATTTAATGTTAAAAAGCAAAATTTTGACCCGTATTTTTGAACAATGATCTGACTAATCCCGCAAAGAATTGAGTTAGAGCCCGGGTCCCCACAACAGGTGGTATCAGAGCCGTAGGTTCTGTAGACTGAGATAGAATAGAATGAGCGGGGTAGATCGAGTCTTCTTCCTTGCTTTTGATGTGCTAGCATGATTTATTGCTTTCCTTATTACATGTTGTATTGTATCTGAGTTGATTTACAGTATATACTTGTAAAGACTGAATCAGAACCGATTCTTGATCAGAGGTATATGATCAGAGGAGGGCTGAGACAGGTTGTATAGATTGTATCCTAATCTGTTTGATAATCAGATATGCCGCCTAGAAGAATACCCCAACCAGCTGCAGGTCAAGTTCCAGAACAGGGTAGTACGTCGGGTACTCAGATGGACGTGACTGCGACACCGATGGAGACTTTGTTGAAGAGATTTCAATCATTCCATCCACCTACCTTGAAGGGCACATAAAATGCAGTTGATTGTGAGAGCTGGTTAGACGATATAGAGATGTTGTTTGAATCTCTGGCTTATACAGACGAACGAAGGGTGAAACTAATCGGGCATCAATTGCAAGAAGTGGCCAAGAGTTGGTGGCTTACGGCGAAACGAGCCTTAGAACATCGAGGTATTGATATTACTTGGAAAGTCTTTAAAGATGAATTTTATCAACGTTTCTTTCCAGTGTCGTATCGAAAAGACAAAGGGGCAGAGTTCGCCAACTTGAGATAGGGCCAGTGGAACATAGAGGAGTATGTTGCCAAGTTTTCTTCCTTGCTTCGGTTTGCACCCCATGTGGCAGGAAATGACGAGGCCGTCGCGGATCAGTTCATCAATGGCTTAAATCCTGACATTTTTACCTTGGTGAACACGGGACGACCCAATACCTTTTTTGATGCACTGAACAGAGCGAAGGGAGCAGAGGCTGGCTTGATTAGGCAGCGAGGAGCTTCCTATAGTGTTCAGGGTCAGAGACCGCCACAGCCTGCCGCACAGTTTCCACCACCTCCTCCTCGATTTGATAGTGGAAGCAGTAGTAGTGGCAAGAAGGATTTTTTGAAAGTTAAGGGTAAGCAGTTCGTCGAGCTCTAGTGGGTCAAGACAGAGAGGTCCTGGCCAGAGTACAGATGTGACAGGTGTGTATCGCACTACTTGTGGAGGCCGACATGCCACAGAGCAGTGTCAGGGAGTGATGGGCAGATGTAACATATGTAAGCAACAGGGACATTTCGCCAGAGTTTGTCCCCAGAGAGGTGCCCAGAGATTTCAGAGTGCAGGGTCATCAGCATCAGTGACTCAGCCTGAGAGGCAAGCTTCGTCTGTCCATTCCTTCCAGCCCACGCCTACACAGTCCCAGCCTAGAGCCAGAGGTGGCCAGACAGTGAGCCAACCTCCCAGACAACAAGCTCAGGTGTTTGCATTGACGGAAGAGCAAGCCCAAGATGCACCAGACGATGTGATTGCAGGTAACTGTTTTCTTTGCGGTTATCCTGCATATGTATTGATAGATACAGGTGCATCACATACATTCATATCAGAACGTTTTTCATTGACACATGCATTGCCTGTCGAGTCATTGTCTACTGTAGTATCTATTTCTTCTCCGTTGGGAAGTGGTCTGATATCTGTGACTTCAGTTAGACATTGTATACTACAGTTTGAGGGACATGAGATTGATTTAGACTGTGTTGTACTTGGTTTATCTGATTTTGATTGTATTGTCGGGATTGACATGTTGACTAAGTACAGAGCCACCGTAGACTGTTTTCACAAGATTGTCAGATTCAGACCTGAAATGACAGAGGAGTGGAAATTCTACGGTAAGGGTTCCAAATCTCGGATTCCCTTAGTATCTGCTCTGACTATGAGTAGATTGTTGCAACAAGGAGCAGAAGGGTTCCTTATTTATTCAGTAGATTTACTGAAATCGAGCCCGGCATTGGCAGATTTGCCAGTAGTACGGGAGTTTGCAGATATATTTCCTGACAAGATTCCAGGGTTACCTCCAGCCCGAGAGGTATATTTTAGCATTGATCTTATTCCAGGTACCGTTCCTATTTCGAGAGCTTCATATAGGATGGCGTCAATAGAATTGAAAGCACAATTAGAAGATCTTCTATCCAAGGGATATATCAGACCTAGTGTATCTCCTTGGGATGCACCAGTGCTATTTGTGCGAAAGAAAGATGGTTCTATGAGATTGTGTATAGATTACAGGCAACTGAACAAAGCAACGATAAAGAACAAATATCCTTTGCCTCGTATCGACGACTTATTTGATCAGTTGAAGGGATCTTCTATCTATTCCAAGATCGATCTGAGATCTGGATATCACCAGCTGCGAGTATGAGATATTGATATACCAAAGACAGCATTCCGAACCAGGTATGGACATTACGAATTTGTTGTCATGCCTTTTGGTTTAACAAATGCTCGAGCGGTGTTTATGGGATTGATGAATCGTGTCTTTCAGAGGTATTTAGATGAATTTGTGATTGTTTTTATTGATGATATTTTGGTGTACTCTAAGAATCTGAATGAGCATGCCAATCATTTGAGAATTGTGTTGCAAACACTAAGAAAGGAAAGATTATATGCGAAACTGTCAAAGTGTGAGTTTTGGCCGAGACAGGTTGTCTTCTTGGGTCATATCATATCTGGAGATGGTATTTCCGTGGATCCAAGTAAAGTGGAAGCTGTGATCAGTTGGCCGAGACCGACTTCGGTGCTTGAGATACGCAGTTTCATGGGTCTAGCAGGGTACTATAGACGATTCATCAAAGATTTCTCCAGCATTGCGAAGCCGATTACCCAGTTGACGCAAAAGAATACACCATTTGTGTGGTCGGAGGATTGCGATTCTAGCTTCCTAGAGTTGAAGAAGAGGCTGACCAGTGCGCCTGTCTTGATGATTCCTTCAGGTACTGGCGATTTCGTTGTATATTGTGATGCATCTCACAGAGGGCTGGGATGTGTTCTTATGCAGCGGGGTCATGTAATCGCATATGCCTCTACACAGCTGAAGCCACATGAAACCCGATACCCAATTCATGATCTTGAATTGGCGGCTATCGTATTTGCATTGAAGATCTGGCGTCATTATCTCTATGGCGAGAAGTTTGAGATTTACTCTGACCATAAAAGCCTAAAGTATCTGTTTTCTCAGTCAGAGTTGAACATGAGGCAGCGTAGATGGCTTGATCTACTGAATGATTTAGATTGCGAGATCAAGTACTATCCAGGGAAGTCAAATGCAGCAGCAGATGCCTTGAGTCGAAAGGTTTGTGCCCTATCCTTATCGACTATAGGTGTTTCGAATTTAGTTGAAGATTGTTGTTTGTCTGGTTTAGCATTTGACACAGATAGTAGACCATTAAGACTTGCCATGATTCAAGTTGAGCCAGATTTGATTATGAAAATCAAAGAAGCTCAAAGAACAGATCAGAATATACAGAAGTCAATTCAGATGGTCAGATCAGGACATCAGTCTGAATATCAGGTACATGATTTTGTCCTGTATGTGAATAACCGTATTGTAGTGCCAGATGTTTCAGAGTTGAAACAACAGATATTGTCAGCAGCGCACTGTAGTCGGTTCAGCATTCACCCTGGTGGCAGAAAGATGTACAACGACTTGAAGACACAGTTCTGGTGGAAACAGATGAAGACAGATATTGCAGAATTTGTGTCTAAGTGCTTGAATTGCCAACAAGTGAAGGCTGAGAGAAAGAAGCCCAGAGGTTTACTTCAGAGTTTGTCTATTCCAGAAAGGAAATGGGATCACATTTCCATGGATTTCGTGACGAAGTTACCTCGATCATCTCGGGTCTGTGACGCGATTTGGGTCATTATTGACAGATTAACCAAATCAACGTGTTTTATTCCATACAAAATGACATACCGACACGATCAGATGGCTGAGATATATATCAGAGAGGTAGTCAGATTGCATGGTGTGCCGAAGTCTATCGTATCAGATCGTGATCCACGATTCACTTCTCACTTTTGGCACAGTCTACAGCAGGCTTTAGGTACGACATTGAACCTGAGCACTGCTTATCATCCCCAAACAGATGGACAGTCAGAGCGGACTATCCAGACTTTAGAGGATATGCTGAGAGCTGTAGTGCTAGACTTTGGCACTAGTTTGCAAGATTCACTACCGTTGTGTGAATTCTCGTACAACAACAGCTATCAAACGAGCATAGAGATGGCACCGTTTGAAGCATTGTATGGCAAGAAGTGCATATCTCCGTTGTACTGGGATGATATATCTGAGGTACCAGAACTTGGGCCTGATATGATTCGAGAGATGACTGAGAAGGTGAAGATAATTCAGAAGAGAATGAAGACGGCACAGGATAGGCAAGCCAAGTATGCCAAATATCAGACGTAGACCGCTAGTATTTGAACAAGGAGACAGAGTGTTTTTGAAGATTTCTCCTTTCAGAGGCGTTGTCAGATTTGGCAAACGCTGGAAGTTGTCTCCTAGATACATCGGTCCATACGAGATTCTTGAGAAGATTGGCGATCGAGCATATCGACTGGCTCTTCCTCCTTCTCTATCCGGGATACATGACGTTTTTCATGTATCGATGCTGTGTAGATACATGCCAGATTATTCTCATGTCATTCGGCCAGACGAAGCTGAGCTGGATCAGACGTTGAGTTATGTTGAACAACCGATACAGATTCTTGATCGGAAAGAGAAACAGCTCAGAACGAAGATTATTCCACTAGTGAAAGTCCAGTGGAGTCGTCATGGCACCGAGGAAGCAACTTGGGAGACAGAAGCAGATATGAGACAGAAATATCCCCAGTTATTCTCATGATGTGAGTATTTATTCAGCTTTTAATTTTACTGCTGTTCGTACATACTTTGATTAATTGATTTCACGTTCGAGGACGAACTAATATCTAAGAGGGGGAGAAATGTAATGCCCTAGATTGTATGTGGATAAAATGAAAATATGAAGTGTTGCTTGAAGAAAGAGACCGCTCCCGCGCCTAAAGAAGCACCGCACCCGCGGTGGATAGGCAGAAAGTTGGCCATTTTACAGTAGGGTCACCACACCCGCGGTCCAAGAAAGAGTGCACCCGCGGTTGATGGACAGAGAGTTGGAGATTATTTACAGAAGTGACACTGCACCCGCGGTGAAGAAGTACCGCACCCGCGGTGCATGGCCAGTAGGGTAGGAAATTTTATGCGAAGCAAGACCGCGCCCGCGTTCCACAAGACAACGCACCCGCGGTCGGCGAATGTTGGAAAATGAAAAGTGGTGCCGAAGCTTAAGCGCACCCGCGGTCTAGACGGAGCGCACCCGCGGTGCCTTGTGCGAGAAAGCCACCCTTAATTCTTAGGAAGACACATGGCATGTATATAAATAGAAATGTGCTGAGTCTTCACTTTCACCACTTCCATCAGCTGAGAACGAGAGAGAGTGGGGAGAAGCTTCAATTCCTTTTGCTTTAAAGTTATGATTTTGGAAGACTTACACATCCAAACTTAAATACGAGATGAGATTCGTGTTCCTCTTGACAAGGCTTCAAAAAGGGTATACTTTCTACATCTTTTCAGCATGTTTTGAAATATACATGTTGGAGCAATGCTGATATACTCGTGATTATATGTTCTTGAGATTATAGATGTCGTAGAATCGTAAACGGATTGATTATCGGATGTCGTATGCGAGTTGTATGAAATTTCAGCTTATATGTGTATGAGATTGTGCAGATTCTGAAACTATGATGGAGATGTGTTGAGGATTATGTGGATTATTATTGAGTAATGATAACTGAGTTGATTTGTATCAAGAACTACACTGTTATGCCGTCGAGATTATATGGTGATTGAATAATGAGTTGTATCAGACTTGCTTTGAATTGTATCTTGATAGAGTACATCTATACATTGACATTTCAGATTGAAGTGACAGACTTTATAATCGACTTCGAGATCTCGATTGATTCCAACGACAAGAAGGTATAATTCATGTTTTGTTTGGGGAAGACACAACTCAAATGAGATTCAATTTGAGTTTCCCAACCAAATCACATACTAGAATTGTTGTTTATCTTTTGATATGAATTTGATTTGTTTATAGATTTATATTCAAATCTCTTGATAGGATGTTGTCTTGTTTATGAATTTATATTCAAGCCTTTGAGATAGGAGAGTCATTGGCAGATTTGCCAAACTAGATGTTCGGTGGTATCGACGCTTCGGATCAGATTCGTTTAGGAATAAGACGTACAGTTACCCCGATTGGGAGGGTAGGTTACAGACAGTGACGTCTTATTCACACCGGGATCCCTAGAGTAGAGTCGAGTCGAGTCAAGACATGATTTGATTTGAATTGCATGTTTATATAGATTGGTTTCATAGACTATGGAGCCCATTATTATTGCTTTGATTCATGATTTATGATTATGTATCAGCATGTATACATGTGTTATACTGGGATTTGTTCTCACCGGAGTTTCCGGCTGTTGTTATGTCTGTATGTGTGCATAACAACAGGTGGGGCAGGATCAGGTTCGTGACAGAGATGAGAGATTGACATAGCGTGGTGATCACGGGCGTAGCAGATGAAATAGTAGTTGTACTTTTGATATGTACTGTATTTAATTTCTGGTTTGTAGAACATGAATAAAACGAGGCATGTATATTATGTTTGTTGTAATGAAATGAATATCGAATTATCTTGTGCTTGAGTTGTAAACATTTGATTTAATGTTAAAAGCAAAATTTAGACCCGTATTTTTGAACAATGATCCGACTAATCCCGAAAAGAATTGAGTTAGAGCCCGGGTCGCCACATATGTTCTTCCAACACCGATACCACAACAACTGCCTTCCATAATCGAGATTAGCAGCAGCAGTGGTGGAAAGAAAGAGCAGTTGAAAGTTCAAAAGAAACAGTTCAAGAAGTTAGGGAGCGGTTCATCTAGCTCCAGTTGTTCTAGCCCAAGTTACACCGGAGTTTATTGTAGAACCTGTGGAGGAAGGCATCCCACAGAACAATGTCGAGGTGTACTAGGTAGTTGTCATGTTTGTCGACAACCAGGACACTTTGGTAAAGTCTGTCCACAGAGAGGTTCCCGAAGATTTCAGGGAGCAGAATCATCTGGTGGTAATGATCGAGGAACAGACCCAGGACACACGTGATGATATAGTGGCAGATAATAATCTTTTATGATTATGTTGCATATGTATTGATATATACTAATGCATTCCCTACGATTATCTTTGACTGAGTTGTATTGATATATGTTGTACCTGCTGGGTCTGTATTACTGTAGTATTGATCTATGTACCTTTTGGGGAGAGGAATTGATATCAGTGAATTCTGTGATATATTGTGTACTGCAGTAAAAAGAGAATGAGATTGACTTAGATTGTATTGTACTTGTGTTATCTGATTCTGACTACATTATTGATATTAATATGCTAACAAGTACAGAACTATTATAGATTCTTGCCAGGAGATGGTAAGATTCGGACCTGAAATGGCCGATGAACGAATGATATACGGTAAGGATTCTCGATTTTGAATTCCTTGATATCCGTATTATGTATGATTCGATGATTATCGAAAAGAATGGAGTAATTCCTTATGTATTCAGTTGATTACTGAAGTTGAGCCTGTCTGGGAATGATTTTTCAGTTGCAGGAGAGTTGCTATAGTCGTTCCAGATGAAATTCCGGGTTTGTCTTATATCAGGGAGAGCGACTTCAGCCTTGATTTGATATCAGGTATGGATTTCATTTTAGACTTCTGTACAGAATGATATTGATTGAATTGAAAGAATTGAAATGTCAGTTAGAAGATTTACTGCCTGAGAGTTAGAGTTACATCTGATTATGTGTTTCTCTGGGAAATACTTCAGTTCTGTGTATGGGTTGATAAATCCTGTGTTCCGAAGTGTTCTGATGACCTTATGCTCATTTTATCTATGATATTTTGATATATTCGCAGCGTATGATTGATTGAATTGAACAGTTGAAATTTGTATTTATTATTCTGGGAACTGAGATTGTTGTATACAGAATTGTTCGGCTATGAATCAAGATTGAAACAGATTGTATTCAGAGTCTGTGATATCTGAAGATAGTATACTGATTGATTGTAGCATAGTTGAGACAGTGATCAGTGGCTGAAAACGACATTGATAATGGCAGAACTTCAGAACATTCAAGCCGGCTCAGAGCTGATGTTGAAAATTACAGCAGTTCCGAAGTTTGATCAGATTGTTCAGAACTTGATTTCGATAGTCAGAACAGTGTGTCAATCAGAATACCAGGTAGGTAATGCTTTATTTTATATAATTAGCTGATTTGTTTGTGCCAGATATTTCGAATTTGAAATAACAGGTATTGTCAGAGGCACACAGTAGTAGATTTAGTATTATTCTGGTAACAGGAAATGTGTGATAATTCGAACGGACAGTTTTGATGTAAATAAACGAAATCAGTTATGTCAGAATTTGTATTGAAATGTCTAAATCGCTGACAGATGAGGACAGTAAAATAGAAACCAGGAGATTGAATATACAGATTATCGATTCCTGAATAGAAATAGGAGTATAATTCTATGGATCTGGTGATAGACTTACCGAAATCGTGCCAAGAATGTACCAGGATGTGGTTATGATTGAACGATTGTTCAAGTCTGCATATGTATATTGTACAGGTTGACGTACAGATATGACAAGACGACTGAGAGGTATGTCAGAAAAGGGGTCAGATTGTATTGAATGCCAGAGTTAATTATATCATACCGTAATTTTGGTTGATTTTATACTTTTGGCAGAATGTATAGCATAATTTTTTATCTATGGGTTATTGATTGACAGATAGTCGGAGCGAACTATCTAGATACTGGAGGATATCCAGGAACTGTAGTGCTGGATTTTAGCACTAGTGACCTGAGATCTTGTCACTTTATGAATTATTGTACAATAATAGCTATTAGATGAATATCGAAATAGCTTTAGTCGAGGTATTGTACAGTGAGAACTACAGATTTCCTTCGCATGGGGATGATATTGCGGTGATGCCTGAGATTGGATTGATAGGATCAGAGATCTGATAAAGAAAATGAAACTGATTCAGAAGCAAAGGAAGGTAGCTCGGAATTTGATATGAAATATGCCAACGTCAGGTGATGACTGTTGGTATTTGAGGCCGAGATTGAGTTGTTAGGAGCTATTAAATGGTATATACGGGTGATGTATAGCTAGTATTTGCGATTGATTTTATCAGAATGATCTTAAGTAGTATGATGATATTATACTTCTTAAATTCTTCTTCAGATTGAAATCAGGGATGCGTGAAAGAATAAAAATTCAGAATGAAGACTATTCTGCTGTTGGAAATACAGTAAAATCAGGAAAATATTGAAAGAATCTACCTGAGAGACAGAATCTGATATGAGACTAAGATTTCAGAATGATTTTATAGAATGAGTTTTCTAATTAACCCCTATTATATATTTCTTCGTTATCTGAGTTGATTGCCTGTGATTTCGAGGACGAAATTGTATCTTAGGGGGGGAGAAATGTAAGGCCCGAGATTTTAATTACTGAAATCTGAGATTAATCTGAAATGATTTATTGATTAATTGATGTGATATAGATGGGACACGTTGGAATTGGATTTTGAATTGTAATGTGCTGGTTGTGCGTGACTAGAAGGTCTCGCGCATATGCCCGGAAGCCATGCGAGAAGCCAAGGGAGAACTCCAGAGAGTTCGGCACACATGCGCGGCGGAAGGCACGCATATGCGCGAGCAGTCCAGTAGCCAACGTTTTGAAACAGAAGCTTTGGCGCATATGCGCCAGTAGTTGCGAAGCCGAGCATTGAGACTAGTAGGTCTCCCGCATATGCGCCATTTGGAGTCGCGCATATGCGCGAGACATGCAGATTGAGGAGTCTCCGCGTTTCTTTGGCATGCAATATATGTTATATATATATATATAACAAACGTTAATTCTCAGAAAAGAAGAAAGAAAAATCGAAACTTCAGAGAATTTTCAAGAATTTGATATTAGATTTTGAGTGCGAGAAATCCGTCCGTCTGTTTTTGAATCCGAATACAGTACCGAGTTCCTAGCGACGACAGCTACAACTGGACGTAAGTTTTGTTACGTTTAGACATGATATGAAATTATGATGTTGTCAGAATTGAATAGGAATCATATATGGTGATTATGAGACAGTAGACATCGTATATTTGAAGTCAGAATGAAGAACAGACTGTTTATGTAATTGTTATGAATTTTGGAGTCGATTTTATTGAGAATCGATATCAGATTTATATCATCGTTGAGATTATGATTTCTACCGATATTAATTATGAGTTCTGGTATTATATCTGTGATGTTGAAATTGACGGAGTTATCGAGATTGTATTATTATGCCATCGAAACATCAGTTGATTGATATTGATCAGATTCGGTATTGATTTAGATGGTATTGTGGTATCATATGTCGATTGGCATTGATCCGATTATGTTTTGATTTGAGTATTGATCAGAACAGGTTTTGAACTGAGTTATGTACTGATATTATATCTATTTGATTGTCATTATCAGATTGGGTATAGACAGAGTTGAATTTGGGACTTCCTCTTCGTCGGACCGAGAAGATAAATGTATAAATTAATGTTGAGTTGGGATTGCACAACTCGAGTGAGGTTTGGCTCGAATTTTCCCTAAATCACATACTTTACTTTATTTGTATTGATTTGATTGATGTACTTGTTCTCTTGATTTATAGATAGCAGGTATTAGACGAGTAATCTTGTGACAGAAGTGCCTGAGAGTGGCGGGATCGCCACGGGCACATGGCACGATGTCACAAGATAGTGTATTGGCGATGGTGCCAAAGTCTGTCACTAGATGATTGGCTATCGATGTGGATA
This sequence comes from Primulina tabacum, assembly GCF_025594145.1. Taxonomy (NCBI): domain Eukaryota; kingdom Viridiplantae; phylum Streptophyta; class Magnoliopsida; order Lamiales; family Gesneriaceae; genus Primulina; species Primulina tabacum. The sequence continues at coordinate 42,438,650 of NC_134550.1, read as the reverse complement.
GAAATGTGGCTTCTTCTATTACTGGTGATCGGTACCATATCGATGTGGATAGAATTATAATTTCTTCTATTACTGGTGATCGATACTATATCGATGTGGATAGAATCAGAGCTTCTTCTATTACTGGTGATCGATACCATATCGATGTGGATAGAATCGGAATTTCTTCTATTACTGGTGATCGATATCGAATGCTAACATCTTGAACCGGGATCCCTAGACTAGGATTGAGTCTAGTCTAAAATGTGGAGTCAGAAATCTAATTGACAGTTTATATCGATGTGGATAGAATCGGAATTTGTAAGACTTGAGATTATTAGTCTTCATTGATGTGAGACTCGGAAGATATGAGTATGCATGATATAAAATGAGAAGCACTAAGTGAGATGGGAATAGGAAAGACATGGAAAAAGATGAGAAAATATTCAAATATTTGTGAAGGGCCGAAGCTATGACGCACATGCGCCAAGAAATGCGCGCATATGCGCGACACGTCCAGAAACATTGGCGCACATGCGCAAGATAAGGCGCGCATATGCGCGACACCTCCCGAGACTTTGGCGCACATGCGCGAGATGAAGCGCGCATATGCGCGAGGTGTTGATGCCGAGACAATATGTCTCGCGCATCTGCGCGAGTTAAGGGCGCGCATATGCGCGAGAAGTCCAGCATGCACACTAAGTTGACACATGGCATGAGCTATATAATGTGTAACACTTTCATTTCTTCATCTCCATCAGCAATAACCGAGAGAAAGAGATTCAGAAAAGCTCCAAGTTCTCCCTAGCTTAGAATTGTGATTGTCTCACATTTAGTTATCCGATTTTCGATCCGGGGTGATATTCGTACTCCTCTTGCTATTGGCTACAAAAGGAAGTAAGTATTGTTAACTTTCAACATGTTTTGAAGTTAATATGTTGAATAAATCAGATATTGATGGTTATTATGTATTCTTGTGATGTCTCCGAACGTATATTTGAAAACGGATCGAAGAAAGATTATCGTATGTGATTATTTTGTATTTTCTGAAAATGTGTATAGGAGATTATGCAGATTTTGAAGTGTGGTGGATGATTATTGAGAATTGGGAATTGTTGATATCATATATGTGTTAGTTGGTTGATCGGTATCGAAATAATACGTCGTTATGCCGTCCAAAATGTACCGAGAATGAATATTGTTACGTACATGTATGGATTGAATAGAATGTTGATCTTGTATCTATTGAACATTACCATTTCAGATTCATTGTGCCTCAGTTCAACTTCGAGACCTCGACATCGATAAAAGTTCAACAAGAAAGGTATAATTCATGTGACTTTGGGGAGACACAACTCAAATGAGATTCAATTTGAGTTTCCCAACAAAATCACATACTAGATTATGTTTATATTTTGAATTTTTATGCTTTGTTTATAGATTATATTCAAGCCTTGAGATAGGAGTCAATGAAAGATTTGTCAAACTAGATGTTCGGTAGTATCGTCGCATTGGAGCAGTTCGACTCCATGTGTAGACACTCGATACAGACATGACCGAAATCTAGGAATGAGACGTACCGTTACCCCGATTGGGAGGGTAGGTAACAGACAGCGACGTCTTATTCACACCGGGATCCTTAGAGTAGAGTCGAATTGAGTCAGGACATGATTTGATTGATATTGCATGCTTATATTGATTTGGTTTCATAGACTATGGAACCTATTGCTTTTGATATTATTCATGATAGTTGTTTCATGATTTATATTTTGTCTATGCATGCATACCATGTTTTATACTGGGATTGGTTCTCACCGGAGTTTCCGGCTGTTGTTATGTCTGTATGTGTGCATAACAACAGGTGGGGCAGGATCAGGGTCACGACCGAGATGAGATCGAGATAGAGTGGTGGCTTCGGGCACAGAGGACTGCTAGTGGTTATTGTACTAGACTTGTACTACTATTATTTGGAGATTGTATGGTATGGAAGTTTAGTTTGGTATGGATGTATTAGGACAAACCATGTATTTACGTTTGTTGTAATTAAATAAAGAGAATTCTTATGCTTGGTTTATATACATTTGATTTAAAGTTAAAAGCAAAAATTTGACCCACTTTTTCTAACAACGATCCGATTAATCCCGTAAAGAACTAAGTTAGAGCCCGGGTCCCCACAACAGGTGGTATCAGAGCGATAGGTCCTTTAGACTGAGATATGAGCGGGGTAGATCGAGTCTTCTTCCTTGCTTTTGATGTGCTAGCATGATTTATTGCTTTCCCTGTTATATGATGTATTGTATCTGAGTTGATTTACAGCACATAATTTTCGAGACTGAATCAAAACCGATTCTGGATCAATGGCATATGATCAAAGGAGGGCTGAGACAGCTTGTATAGATTGTGCACTAATCTTTTGATAATCAGATATGCCGCCTAGAAGAATACCACAACCGGCTGCAGGTCAAGTGCCAGAACAGGGTAGTACGTCAGGTACTCAGATGGATGTTACTGCGACACCTATGGAGACCTTGTTGAAGAGATTTCAATCATTCCATCCACCTACCTTAAAGGGCACGGAGAATGCAGTGGATTGTGAAAGCTGGCTTGACGATATAGAGATGTTGTTTGAATCTCTTGCCTATACAGACGAACGAAGAGTGAAACTAATCGGGCATCAGTTGCAAGAAGCTGCGAAAAGCTGGTGGTTGACCACAAAAAGAGCCTTAGAACATCGAAGTATCGATATTACTTGGAAATTATTTAAAGATGAATTTTATCAACGTTTCTTTCCAGTGTCATATCGAAAGGATAAAGGGGCAGAATTTGCAAATCTACGACAAGGGCAATTGAACATTGAAGAATATGTTGCCAAGTTTTCTTCCTTGCTTCGGCTTGCACCCCATGTGGCAGGAAATGACGAGGCCGTTGCGGATCAGTTCATCAAAGGCTTAAATCCTGACATTTTAACCTTGGTGAACACGGGATGACCCAATACCTTTTCTGATGCACTGAACAGAGCAAAGGGAGCAGAGGCTGGCTTGATTAGGCAGCGAGGGGCTTCCTATAGTGCTCAGAGTCCGAGACCGCCACAGTCCGCCGCCCAGTTTCCACCACCTCCTCCTCGATTTGATAGTGGAAGCAGTAGTAGTGGCAAGAAGGATTTTCTGAAAGCAAAAGGCAGACAGTTTAAGAAGTCAGGGAGCAGTTCGTCGAGCTCCAGTGGGTCAAGACAGAGAGGTCCTGGCCAGAGTGCAGAGTATACTGGTGTTTATTGCAGTTCTTGTGGTGGTAGGCATGCCACTGAGCAGTGTCAGGGAGTGATGGGCAGATGTAACATATGCAGGCAGCAAGGACACTTTGCTAGAGTTTGTCCCTAGAGAGGTGCACAGCGATCCCAGAGTGCAGGGTCATCTGCATCAGTGCCTCAGATTGAGAGACAAACATCTGTACATTCATTCTAGCCACCATCTGCACAGTCTCAGCAGAGACCAGGAGGTAGCCAGACTGTGAGTCAACCTCCTAGACAGCAGGCTAGGGTGTTTGCACTGACCGAGGAGCAAGCCCAGGATGCGCCAGATGATGTTATTGCAGGTAACTGTTTTCTTTGCGGTTATCCTGCATATGTGTTGATAGACACAGGTGCATCGCATACATTCATCTCTGAACATTTTGCATTATTGCTTTCATTACCTGTTGAGTCATTGTCGACTGTAGTATCTATTTCTTCTCCGTTGGGAAGTGGTCTTGTATCTGTGACTACAGTTAGAAGTTGTATATTACAATTCGAGGGTCATGAGATTGACTTAGATTGCATTGTTCTTGGTTTGGCTGATTTTGATTGTATTGTTGGGATTGATATGCTAACCAAGTACAGAGCCACCGTAGACTGTTTCCACAAGATTGTCAAATTCAGACCTGAAATGGCAGAGGAGTGGAAATTCTATGGGAAGGGTTCCAGATCTCGGATTCCCTTAGTATCCGCTTTGACTATGAGGAGATTGTTGCAACAAGGAGCAGAAGGGTTCCTTATTTATTCAGTAGATTTACTGAAGCCGAGCTTGACGTTGGCAGATTTGCCAGTGGTTTGCGAATTTGCGGATGTATTCCCAGAGGAGATTCCAGGGTTACCTCCAGTACGAGAAGTTGATTTCAGTATAGATCTTATGCCAAGCACTGTTCCTATATTTCGAGCCCCGTATAGGATGGCGCCAATAGAGTCGAAAGAATTAAAAGCACAATTAGAAGATCTTCTAACCAATGGCTACATTAGACCGAGTGTGTCTCCTTGGGGTGCACCAGTGCTATTTGTACGGAAGAAAGACGGTTCTATGCGATTATGTATTGACTATCGGCAACTGAACAAGGCGACGATAAAGAACAAGTACCCATTGCCTCGCATTGATGATTTATTTGATCAGTTGCAGGGATCCTCTGTTTATTCCAAGATCGATTTGAGATCTGGATATCACCAGCTGCGAGTACGAGATATTGATATACCAAAGACAGCATTTCGAACCAGGTATGGACATTACGAATTTATTGTCATGCCTTTTGGTTTAACGAATGCTCCAGCGGTGTTTATGGGACTCATGAACCGCGTCTTTCAGAGATATTTAGATGAGTTTGTGATTGTTTTTATTGATGACATTCTGGTGTATTCTAAGAGTATGACTGAGCATGCCGATCATTTGAGAATTGTATTGCAGACATTGAGAAAAGAGAGATTGTATGCCAAACTGTCCAAGTGTGAATTCTGGTTGAGACAAGTTGTCTTCTTGGGTCATATCATATCTGGAGATGGTATTTCTGTGGATCGGAGTAAAGTTGAAGCTGTGATCAGTTGGCCGAGACCGACTTCGGTGCCTGAGATACGCAGTTTCATGGGTCTAGCAGGTTACTATAGACGATTCATCAAAGATTTCTCCAGTATTGCGAAACCGATTACCCAGTTGACACAGAAGAATGCACCATTTGTGTGGTCTGAGGATTGCGAGTCTAGCTTCCTAGAGTTGAAGAAGAGGCTGACCAGTGCACCTGTTTTGATGATTCCTTCAGGTACTGGCGATTTCGTTGTATATTGTGATGAATCCCACAGAGGTCTAGGATGTGTTCTTATGCAGCGGGGTCATGTAATCGCATATGCCTCTACACAGCTGAAGCCACATGAAACCCGATACCCAATTCATGATCTTGAATTGGCGGCTATCGTATTTGCATTGAAGATCTGGCGTCATTATCTCTATGGCGAGAAGTTTGAGATTTACTCTGACCATAAAAGCCTAAAGTATCTGTTTTCTCAGTCAGAGTTGAACATGAGGCAGCGTAGATGGCTTGATCTACTGAATGATTTAGATTGCGAGATCAAGTACTATCCTGGAAAGTCAAATGCAGCAGCGGACGCCTTGAGTCGAAAGGTATGTTCCTTATCATTATCGACTATAGGTGTTTCAAATATGATTGAAGATTGTTGCTTGTCGGGTTTAACATTTGATACAGTTAGTAGACCTCTACGACTTGCTTCGATTCAAGTTGAACCAGATTTGATTATGCAAATCAAAGAAGCGCAGAGAACTGATCAAAATATTCAGAAGTCGATTCAGATGGTCAGATCAGGACATCAGTCAGAATATCAGGTACATGATTAAGTTTTGTACGTGAATAACCGTCTTGTAGTGCCAGATGTACCAGAATTGAAACAACAGATTATGTCAGAAGCGCACTGTAGTCGGTTTAGTATTCATCCTGGTGGCAGGAAGATGTACAACGATCTAAAGACACAGTTCTGGTGGAAACTGATGAAGTCAGACATTGCCGAATTTGTGTCTAAGTGTTTAAATTGCCAACAGGTGAAGGCTGAGAGAAAGAAGCCCGGAGGTTTACTTCAGAGTTTATCTATTCCAGAATAGAAATGGGATCACATTTCCATGGATTTCGTGACGAAGTTACCTCGATCATCCCGAGGCTGTGACGCGATTTGGGTCATTATTGACAGATTAACCAAATCAGCATGTTTTATTCCATACAGAATGACATACCGACACGATCAGATGGCTGAGATATATGTCAGAGAGGTAGTCAGATTGCATGGTGTGCCGAAGTCTTATCGTATCAGATCGTGATCCTTGATTCACTTATCATTTTTGGCACAGTCTGCAGCAGGATTTAGGTACGACATTGCACCTGAGCACTGCTTATCATCCCCAGACAGATGGACAGTCAGAGCGGACTATCCAGACTTTAGAGGACATGTTGAGAGCTGTAGTGCTAGACTTTGGCACTAGTTGGCAAGATTCACTACCGTTGTGTGAATTCTCATACAACAACAGCCATCAAACGAGCATAGAGATGGCACCGTTTGAAGCTTTGTATGGCAAGAAGTGCAGATCTCCTCTATATTGGGATGATATCTCTGAGGCACCAGAACTTGGGCCTGATATGATTCGTGATATGACTGAGAAAGTGAAGATAATCCAGAAAAGAATGAAGACGGCACAGGATAGACAGGCCAAGTATGCCAATATCAGACGTAGAGCGTTAGTATTTGAACAGGGAGACAGAGTATTCTTGAAGATTTCACCTTTCCGAGGCGTTGTCAGATTTGGCAAACGCTGGAAGTTGTCTCCTAGATACATCGGTCCATATGAGATTCTTGAAAAGATTGGCGATCGAGCATATCGATTGGCTCTTCCTCCTTCTCTATCCGGGATACATGACGTTTTTCATGTATCAATGTTGCGAAAATATATGCCTGATGATTCTCATGTCATTCGGCCTGACGAAGCTGAGCTGCATCAGACGTTGAGTTATGTTGAACAACCGATACAGATTCTTGATCGGAAAGAAAAACAGCTCCGAACGAAGACTATTCCGTTAGTGAAAGTCCAGTGGAGTCGTCATGGCATCGAAGAAGCAACTTGGGAGACAGAAGCAGATATGAGAAAGAAACATCCCGAGCTATTTACATGACGTAAGTAATTCTTCAGTTTTGATTATATTACTTTTTATGTATGATTCGATAGATTGCCTACGATTTCGAGGACGAAATCATTTCTTAGAGGGGGAGAAATGTAAGGCTTGAGATTATTAGTCTTCATTGATGTGAGACTCGGAAGATATGAGTATGCATGATATAAAATGAGAAGCACTAAGTGAGATGGGAATAGGAAAGACATGGAAAAAGATGAGAAAATATTCAAATAGTTGTGAAGGGCCGAAGCTATGACGCACATGCGCCAAGAAATGCGCGCATATGCGCGACACGTCCAGAAACATTGGCGCACATGCGCGAGATAAGGCACGCATATGTGCGACACCTCCAGGGACTTTGGCGCACATGCGGGAGATGAAGCGCGCATATGCGCGAGGTGTTGATGCCGAGACAATATGTTTCGCGCATATGCGCGAGTTAAGGGCGCGCATATGCGCGAGAAGTCCAGCATGCACACTAAGTTGACACATGGCATGAGCTATATAATGTGTAACACTTTCATTTCTTCATCTCCATCAGCAATAACCGAGAGAAAGAGATTCAGAAAAGCTCCAAGTTCTCCCTAGCTTAGAATTGTGATTGTCTCACATTTAGTTATCCGATTTTCGATCTAGGGTGATATTCGTACGCCTCTTGCTATTGGCTACAAAAGGAAGTAAGTATTGTTAACTTTCAACATGTTTTGAAGTTAATATGTTGAAGAAATCAGATATTGATGGTTATTATGTATTCTTATGATGTCTCCGAACGTATATTTGAAAACGGATCGAAGAAAGATTATCGTATGTGATTATTTTGTATTTTCTGAAAATGTGTATAGGAGATTATGCAGATTTTGAAGTGTGGTGGATGATTATTGAGAATTGGGAATTGTTGATATCATATATGTGTTAGTGAGTTGATCGATATCGAAATAATACGTCGTTATGCCGTCCAAAATGTACCGAGAATGAATATTGTTACGTACATGTATGGATTGAATAGAATGTTGATCTTGTATCTATTGAACATTACCATTTCAGATTCATTGTGCCTCACTTCGAATTCGAGACCTCGACATCGATAAAAGTTCAACAAGAAAGGTATAATTCATGTGACTTTGGGGAGACACAACTCAAATGAGATTCAATTTGAGTTTCCCAACAAAATCACATACTAGATTATGTTTATATTTTGAATGTTTATGCCTTGTTTATAGATTATATTCAAGCCTTGAGATAGGATTCATTGACAGATTTTTCAAACTAGATGTTCGGTAGTATCGTCGCATTGGAGCAGTTCGACTCCATTTGTAGACACTCGATACAGACATGACCGAAATCTAGGAATGAGACGTACCGTTACCCCGATTGGGAGGGTAGGTAACAGACAGCGACGTCTTATTCACACCGGGATCCCTAGAGTAGAGTCGAATTGAGTCAGGACATGATTTGATTGATATTGCATGCTTATATTGATTTGGTTTCATAGACTATGGAACCTATTGATTTTGATATTATTCATGATAGTTGTTTCAGGATTTATATTTTGTCTATGCATGCATACCATGTTTTATACTGAGATTGGTTCTCACCGGAGTTTCCGGCTGTTGTTATGTCTGTATGTGTGCATAACAACAGGTGGGGCAGGATCAGGGTCACGACCGAGATGAGATCGAGATAGAGTGGTGGCTTCGGGCACAGAGGACTGCTAGTGGTTATTGTACTAGACTTGTACTACTTATGATTTGGAGATTTTATGGTATGGAACTTAGTTTGGTATGGATGTATTAGGACAAACCATGTATTTACGTTTGTTGTAATTAAATAAAGAGAATTCTTATGCTTGGTTTATATACATTTGATTTAAAGTTAAAAGCAAAAATTTGACCCACGTTTTCTAACAACGATCCGATTAATCCCGTAAAGAACTAAGTTAGAGCCCGGGTCCCCTCAACAGGTGGTATCAGAGCGATAGGTCCTTTGGACTGAGATAAGATAGGATGAGCGGGGTAGATCGAGTCTTCTTCCTTCCTTTTGATGTGCTAGCATGATTTATTTCTTTCCCTATTATATGTTGTATTGTATCTGAGTTGATTTACAGCACATAATTTTCGAGACTGAATTAGAACCGATTCTGGATCAATGGCAAATGATCAGAGGAGGGCTGAGACAGCTTGTATAGATTGTGTACTAATCTTTTGATAATCAGATATGCCGCCTTGAAGAATACCACAACCGGCTGCAGGTCAAGTGCCAGAACAGGGTAGTACGTCAGGTACTCAGATGGATGTTACTGCGACACCTATGGAGACCTTGTTGAAGAGATTTCAATCATTCCATCCACCTACCTTAAAGGGCACGGAGAATGCAGTGGATTGTGAAAGCTGGCTTGACGATATAGAGATGTTGTTTGAATCTCTTGCCTATACAGACGAACGAAGAGTGAAACTAATCGGGCATCAGTTGCAAGAAGTTGCGAAAAGCTGGTGGTTGACCACAAAAAGAGCCTTAGAACATCGAGGTATCGATATTACTTGGAAAGTATTTAAAGATGAATTTTATCAACGTTTCTTTCCAGTGTCATATCGAAAGGATAAAGGGGCAGAATTTGCAAATCTACGACAAGGGCAATTGAACATTGAAGAATATGTTGCCAAGTTTTCGTCCTTGCTTCGGTTTGCACCCCATGTGGCAGGAAATGACGAGGCCGTCGTGGATCAGTTCATCAATGGCTTAAATCCTGACATTTTAACCTTGGTGAACACAGGACGACCCAATACCTTTTCTGATGCACTGAACAGAACCAAAGGAGCAGAGGCTGTCTTGATTAGGCAGCGAGGGGCTTCCTATAGTGCTCAGAGTCAGAGACCGCCACAGCCCGCCACCCAGTTTCCACCACCTCCTCCTCGATTTGATAGTGGAAGCAGTAGTAGGGGCAAGAAGGATTTTCTGAAAGCAAAAGACAGATAATTTAAGAAGTCAGGGAGCAGTTCGTCGAGCTCCAGTGGGTCAAGACAGAGAGGTCCTGGCCAGAGTGCAGAGTATACTGGTGTTTATTGCAGTTCTTGTGGTGGTAGGCATACCACTGAGCAGTGTCAGGGAGTGATGGGCAGATGTAACATATGCAGGCAGCAAGGACACTTTGCTAGAGTTTGTCCCCAGAGAGGTGCACAGCGATCCCAGAGTACAGGGTCATCTGCATCAGTGCCTCAGATTGAGAGACAGACATCTGTACATTCATTCCAGCCACCATCTGCACAGTCTCAGCAGAGACCAGGAGGTAGCCAGACTGTGAGTCAACCTCCTAGACAGCAGGCTAGGGTGTTTGCACTGACCGAGGAGCAAGCCCAGGATGCGCCAGATGATGTTATTGCAGGTAACTGTTTTCTTTGCGGTTATCATGCATATGTGTTGATTGACACAGGTGCATCGGATACATTCATCTCTGAACGTTTTGCATTATTGCATTCATTACCTGTTGAGTCATTGTCGACTGTAGTATCTATTTCTTCTCCGTTGGGAAGTGGTCTTGTATCTGTGACTACAGTTAGAAGTTGTATATTACAATTCGAGGGTCATGAGATTGACTTAGATTGCATTGTTCTTGGTTTGGCTGATTTTGATTGTATTGTTGGGATTGATATGCTAACCAAGTACAGAGCCACCGTAGACTGTTTCCACAAGATTGTCAAATTCAGACCTGAAATGGCAGAGGAGTGGAAATTCTATGGGAAGGGTTCCAGATCTCGGATTCCCTTAGTATCCGCTTTGACTATGAGGAGATTGTTGCAACAAGGAGCAGAAGGGTTCCTTATTTATTCAGTAGATTTACTGAAGCCGAGCTTGACGTTGGCAGATTTGCCAGTGGTTTGCGAATTTGCGGATGTATTCCCAGAGGAGATTCCAGGGTTACCTCCAGTACGAGAAGTTGATTTCAGTATAGATCTTATGCCAAGCACTGTTCCTATATTTCGAGCCCCGTATAGGATGGCGCCAATAGAGTCGAAAGAATTAAAAGCACAATTAGAAGATCTTCTAACCAATGGCTACATTAGACCGAGTGTGTCTCCTTGGGGTGCACCAGTGCTATTTGTACGGAAGAAAGACGGTTCTATGCGATTATGTATTGACTATCGGCAACTGAACAAGGCGACGATAAAGAACAAGTACCCATTGCCTCGCATTGATGATTTATTTGATCAGTTGCAGGGATCCTCTGTTTATTCCAAGATCGATTTGAGATCTGGATATCACCAGCTGCGAGTACGAGATATTGATATACCAAAGACAGCATTTCGAACCAGGTATGGACATTACGAATTTATTGTCATGCCTTTTGGTTTAACGAATGCTCCAGCGGTGTTTATGGGACTCATGAACCGCGTCTTTCAGAGATATTTAGATGAGTTTGTGATTGTTTTTATTGATGACATTCTGGTGTATTCTAAGAGTATGACTGAGCATGCCGATCATTTGAGAATTGTATTGCAGACATTGAGAAAAGAGAGATTGTATGCCAAACTGTCCAAGTGTGAATTCTGGTTGAGACAAGTTGTCTTCTTGGGTCATATCATATCTGGAGATGGTATTTCTGTGGATCGGAGTAAAGTTGAAGCTGTGATCAGTTGGCCGAGACCGACTTCGGTGCCTGAGATACGCAGTTTCATGGGTCTAGCAGGTTACTATAGACGATTCATCAAAGATTTCTCCAGTATTGCGAAACCGATTACCCAGTTGACACAGAAGAATGCACCATTTGTGTGGTCTGAGGATTGCGAGTCTAGCTTCCTAGAGTTGAAGAAGAGGCTGACCAGTGCACCTGTTTTGATGATTCCTTCAGGTACTGGCGATTTCGTTGTATATTGTGATGAATCCCACAGAGGTCTAGGATGTGTTCTTATGCAGCGGGGTCATGTAATCGCATATGCCTCTACACAGCTGAAGCCACATGAAACCCGATACCCAATTCATGATCTTGAATTGGCGGCTATCGTATTTGCATTGAAGATCTGGCGTCATTATCTCTATGGCGAGAAGTTTGAGATTTACTCTGACCATAAAAGCCTAAAGTATCTGTTTTCTCAGTCAGAGTTGAACATGAGGCAGCGTAGATGGCTTGATCTACTGAATGATTTAGATTGCGAGATCAAGTACTATCCTGGAAAGTCAAATGCAGCAGCGGACGCCTTGAGTCGAAAGGTATGTTCCTTATCATTATCGACTATAGGTGTTTCAAATATGATTGAAGATTGTTGCTTGTCGGGTTTAACATTTGATACAGTTAGTAGACCTCTACGACTTGCTTCGATTCAAGTTGAACCAGATTTGATTATGCAAATCAAAGAAGCGCAGAGAACTGATCAAAATATTCAGAAGTCGATTCAGATGGTCAGATCAGGACATCAGTCAGAATATCAGGTACATGATTAAGTTTTGTACGTGAATAACCGTCTTGTAGTGCCAGATGTACCAGAATTGAAACAACAGATTATGTCAGAAGCGCACTGTAGTCGGTTTAGTATTCATCCTGGTGGCAGGAAGATGTACAACGATCTAAAGACACAGTTCTGGTGGAAACTGATGAAGTCAGACATTGCCGAATTTGTGTCTAAGTGTTTAAATTGCCAACAGGTGAAGGCTGAGAGAAAGAAGCCCGGAGGTTTACTTCAGAGTTTATCTATTCCAGAATAGAAATGGGATCACATTTCCATGGATTTCGTGACGAAGTTACCTCGATCATCCCGAGGCTGTGACGCGATTTGGGTCATTATTGACAGATTAACCAAATCAGCATGTTTTATTCCATACAGAATGACATACCGACACGATCAGATGGCTGAGATATATGTCAGAGAGGTAGTCAGATTGCATGGTGTGCCGAAGTCTTATCGTATCAGATCGTGATCCTTGATTCACTTATCATTTTTGGCACAGTCTGCAGCAGGATTTAGGTACGACATTGCACCTGAGCACTGCTTATCATCCCCAGACAGATGGACAGTCAGAGCGGACTATCCAGACTTTAGAGGACATGTTGAGAGCTGTAGTGCTAGACTTTGGCACTAGTTGGCAAGATTCACTACCGTTGTGTGAATTCTCATACAACAACAGCCATCAAACGAGCATAGAGATGGCACCGTTTGAAGCTTTGTATGGCAAGAAGTGCAGATCTCCTCTATATTGGGATGATATCTCTGAGGCACCAGAACTTGGGCCTGATATGATTCGTGATATGACTGAGAAAGTGAAGATAATCCAGAAAAGAATGAAGACGGCACAGGATAGACAGGCCAAGTATGCCAATATCAGACGTAGAGCGTTAGTATTTGAACAGGGAGACAGAGTATTCTTGAAGATTTCACCTTTCCGAGGCGTTGTCAGATTTGGCAAACGCTGGAAGTTGTCTCCTAGATACATCGGTCCATATGAGATTCTTGAAAAGATTGGCGATCGAGCATATCGATTGGCTCTTCCTCCTTCTCTATCCGGGATACATGACGTTTTTCATGTATCAATGTTGCGAAAATATATGCCTGATGATTCTCATGTCATTCGGCCTGACGAAGCTGAGCTGCATCAGACGTTGAGTTATGTTGAACAACCGATACAGATTCTTGATCGGAAAGAAAAACAGCTCCGAACGAAGACTATTCCGTTAGTGAAAGTCCAGTGGAGTCGTCATGGCATCGAAGAAGCAACTTGGGAGACAGAAGCAGATATGAGAAAGAAACATCCCGAGCTATTTACATGACGTAAGTAATTCTTCAGTTTTGATTATATTACTTTTTATGTATGATTCGATAGATTGCCTACGATTTCGAGGACGAAATCATTTCTTAGAGGGGGAGAAATGTAAGGCTTGAGATTATTAGTCTTCATTGATGTGAGACTCGGAAGATATGAGTATGCATGATATAAAATGAGAAGCACTAAGTGAGATGGGAATAGGAAAGACATGGAAAAAGATGAGAAAATATTCAAATAGTTGTGAAGGGCCGAAGCTATGACGCACATGCGCCAAGAAATGCGCGCATATGCGCGACACGTCCAGAAACATTGGCGCACATGCGCGAGATAAGGCACGCATATGTGCGACACCTCCAGGGACTTTGGCGCACATGCGGGAGATGAAGCGCGCATATGCGCGAGGTGTTGATGCCGAGACAATATGTTTCGCGCATATGCGCGAGTTAAGGGCGCGCATATGCGCGAGAAGTCCAGCATGCACACTAAGTTGACACATGGCATGAGCTATATAATGTGTAACACTTTCATTTCTTCATCTCCATCAGCAATAACCGAGAGAAAGAGATTCAGAAAAGCTCCAAGTTCTCCCTAGCTTAGAATTGTGATTGTCTCACATTTAGTTATCCGATTTTCGATCTAGGGTGATATTCGTACGCCTCTTGCTATTGGCTACAAAAGGAAGTAAGTATTGTTAACTTTCAACATGTTTTGAAGTTAATATGTTGAAGAAATCAGATATTGATGGTTATTATGTATTCTTATGATGTCTCCGAACGTATATTTGAAAACGGATCGAAGAAAGATTATCGTATGTGATTATTTTGTATTTTCTGAAAATGTGTATAGGAGATTATGCAGATTTTGAAGTGTGGTGGATGATTATTGAGAATTGGGAATTGTTGATATCATATATGTGTTAGTGAGTTGATCGATATCGAAATAATACGTCGTTATGCCGTCCAAAATGTACCGAGAATGAATATTGTTACGTACATGTATGGATTGAATAGAATGTTGATCTTGTATCTATTGAACATTACCATTTCAGATTCATTGTGCCTCACTTCGAATTCGAGACCTCGACATCGATAAAAGTTCAACAAGAAAGGTATAATTCATGTGACTTTGGGGAGACACAACTCAAATGAGATTCAATTTGAGTTTCCCAACAAAATCACATACTAGATTATGTTTATATTTTGAATGTTTATGCCTTGTTTATAGATTATATTCAAGCCTTGAGATAGGATTCATTGACAGATTTTTCAAACTAGATGTTCGGTAGTATCGTCGCATTGGAGCAGTTCGACTCCATTTGTAGACACTCGATACAGACATGACCGAAATCTAGGAATGAGACGTACCGTTACCCCGATTGGGAGGGTAGGTAACAGACAGCGACGTCTTATTCACACCGGGATCCCTAGAGTAGAGTCGAATTGAGTCAGGACATGATTTGATTGATATTGCATGCTTATATTGATTTGGTTTCATAGACTATGGAACCTATTGATTTTGATATTATTCATGATAGTTGTTTCAGGATTTATATTTTGTCTATGCATGCATACCATGTTTTATACTGAGATTGGTTCTCACCGGAGTTTCCGGCTGTTGTTATGTCTGTATGTGTGCATAACAACAGGTGGGGCAGGATCAGGGTCACGACCGAGATGAGATCGAGATAGAGTGGTGGCTTCGGGCACAGAGGACTGCTAGTGGTTATTGTACTAGACTTGTACTACTTATGATTTGGAGATTTTATGGTATGGAACTTAGTTTGGTATGGATGTATTAGGACAAACCATGTATTTACGTTTGTTGTAATTAAATAAAGAGAATTCTTATGCTTGGTTTATATACATTTGATTTAAAGTTAAAAGCAAAAATTTGACCCACGTTTTCTAACAACGATCCGATTAATCCCGTAAAGAACTAAGTTAGAGCCCGGGTCCCCTCAACAGGTGGTATCAGAGCGATAGGTCCTTTGGACTGAGATAAGATAGGATGAGCGGGGTAGATCGAGTCTTCTTCCTTCCTTTTGATGTGCTAGCATGATTTATTTCTTTCCCTATTATATGTTGTATTGTATCTGAGTTGATTTACAGCACATAATTTTCGAGACTGAATTAGAACCGATTCTGGATCAATGGCAAATGATCAGAGGAGGGCTGAGACAGCTTGTATAGATTGTGTACTAATCTTTTGATAATCAGATATGCCGCCTTGAAGAATACCACAACCGGCTGCAGGTCAAGTGCCAGAACAGGGTAGTACGTCAGGTACTCAGATGGATGTTACTGCGACACCTATGGAGACCTTGTTGAAGAGATTTCAATCATTCCATCCACCTACCTTAAAGGGCACGGAGAATGCAGTGGATTGTGAAAGCTGGCTTGACGATATAGAGATGTTGTTTGAATCTCTTGCCTATACAGACGAACGAAGAGTGAAACTAATCGGGCATCAGTTGCAAGAAGTTGCGAAAAGCTGGTGGTTGACCACAAAAAGAGCCTTAGAACATCGAGGTATCGATATTACTTGGAAAGTATTTAAAGATGAATTTTATCAACGTTTCTTTCCAGTGTCATATCGAAAGGATAAAGGGGCAGAATTTGCAAATCTACGACAAGGGCAATTGAACATTGAAGAATATGTTGCCAAGTTTTCGTCCTTGCTTCGGTTTGCACCCCATGTGGCAGGAAATGACGAGGCCGTCGTGGATCAGTTCATCAATGGCTTAAATCCTGACATTTTAACCTTGGTGAACACAGGACGACCCAATACCTTTTCTGATGCACTGAACAGAACCAAAGGAGCAGAGGCTGTCTTGATTAGGCAGCGAGGGGCTTCCTATAGTGCTCAGAGTCAGAGACCGCCACAGCCCGCCACCCAGTTTCCACCACCTCCTCCTCGATTTGATAGTGGAAGCAGTAGTAGGGGCAAGAAGGATTTTCTGAAAGCAAAAGACAGATAATTTAAGAAGTCAGGGAGCAGTTCGTCGAGCTCCAGTGGGTCAAGACAGAGAGGTCCTGGCCAGAGTGCAGAGTATACTGGTGTTTATTGCAGTTCTTGTGGTGGTAGGCATACCACTGAGCAGTGTCAGGGAGTGATGGGCAGATGTAACATATGCAGGCAGCAAGGACACTTTGCTAGAGTTTGTCCCCAGAGAGGTGCACAGCGATCCCAGAGTACAGGGTCATCTGCATCAGTGCCTCAGATTGAGAGACAGACATCTGTACATTCATTCCAGCCACCATCTGCACAGTCTCAGCAGAGACCAGGAGGTAGCCAGACTGTGAGTCAACCTCCTAGACAGCAGGCTAGGGTGTTTGCACTGACCGAGGAGCAAGCCCAGGATGCGCCAGATGATGTTATTGCAGGTAACTGTTTTCTTTGCGGTTATCATGCATATGTGTTGATTGACACAGGTGCATCGGATACATTCATCTCTGAACGTTTTGCATTATTGCATTCATTACCTGTTGAGTCATTGTCGACTGTAGTATCTATTTCTTCTCCGTTGGGAAGTGGTCTTGTATCTGTGACTACAGTTAGAAGTTGTATATTACAATTCGAGGGTCATGAGATTGACTTAGATTGCATTGTTCTTGGTTTGGCTGATTTTGATTGTATTGTTGGAATTGATATGCTAACCAAGTACAGAGCCACCGTAGACTGTTTCCACAAGATTGTCAAATTCGGACCTGAAATGGCAGAGGAGTGGAAATTCTATGGGAAGGGTTTCAGATCTCGGATTCCCTTAGTATCTGCTTTGACTATAAGGAGATTGTTGCAACAAGGAGTAGAAGGGTTCCTTATTTATTCAGTAGATTTACTGAAGCCGAGCTTGACGTTGGCAGATTTGCCAGTGGTTTGCGAATTTGCGGATGTATTCCCAGAGGAGATTCCAGGGTTAGTTCCAGTACGAGAGGTTGATTTCAGTATAGATCTTATGCCAAGCACTGTGGCGCCGATAGAGTTGAAAGGATTAAAAGCACAATTAGAAGATCTTCTAACCAAGGGCTACATTAGACCGAGTGTGTCTCCTTGGGGCGCACCAGTGCTATTTCTTCTATTACTGGTGATCGATATGGAATGCTAACATCTGGAACCGGGATCCCTAGACGACGATTGAGTCTAGTCTAAAATGTGGAGTCATGAGTCTAATTGACAGTTTATATTGAGTTATGTTGATTACGTTCCTGAATATAGTATATGATGAATTATGTTCCTGATGATGGTACATGTATAGAATAGGATTTATTCTTGATATGGATATATATTCTGATTTAAATACATGTTAGAAATATATGTTATATGCTTTTATATTGTTTTATGATTGCATGTATACATAATTTATATTGAGAATGTAATTCTCACCGGAGTTATCCGGCTGTTGTCTTGTTTGTATGTATGCATGGCAACAGGTGGGATAGGATCAGGGTCAAGAAAAGAATGAGGCTGGACTAGATAGCGTGGAGATCCGGGCTCTGAGGCAACTTAGGATTCAGCACTGTCATATAGTTGAACCTAGTTGAATTCTTGTAGACAATACAAGATTTGTATGTTTATGTTTAATATGTAATTTGAATTGAATTACATTATGTTTCAGCTTTGTATTTTAAAAAAAAAATTTAGACCCTGTTTATTATAATTGTTTAAATTATTCCTAAAGACGATTAAGGAATGAATTAGCGTCCGGGTCCCCACACCCGGGTTCGTGTATGGGTCCGTGTAGGTTCTCAAAAGAAATGCTCGAAAAAAAGTAAGGACACGGACCCCGTGCTAGGGTCCGTCTAGGGTCCGTGTAGGCTCACAAATTTGACATTTCCAAGGAAACAAAGGCACGGACCCCGTGCCAGGGTCTGTCGAAGGGTCCGTGTATGCTCAGTTTACTGACACTAAGAAGGAAACAAGGGCATGGACCCCGTGCCAAGGACGGTGTACGGGTCCGTTCAGGCTTGGTACGCGTGAACCAACGAAAATTTATATACTCAAGGCTTATTTCTCCTAACTCGATCATTCCGACCATGAATCGACACCTTGAGACCCCTCCTAGGATACTATAACCTTGAATCCAAACTCGTACAACCACCCCAAAACAACAACATCCACCCTACGACACAATACAACTCAAAAACACGGAAATTGACCCCAAATCGTTTTCTACGGCTTCTAATGAATTCAAGTGCCTATCGACACTAACCGGCATACCGAATACCAACCCAACATCATACTAAACATACCTAAAAGCACAACAATCACCCATCGATCCCCAACGCAGCCTGAAACAATAAAACTTCAAGAACACATCAATAACATAATTTTTCAGAAAACGCAGTTTGAGCAGTCCCACGAAAATGATCATATCTCACTCAAATTTTATCCAAATATTTCGAATTTTATATCAAATCGAAGGTAACAAAAATATATATGTTTCTTACGTTGAAAGTTTTCCCAAAATCTTGACCGAAAAATCGCAGTTTTTAAAAGATCATTTAAAACGAGATTTGAGATCCCAAAAATGGTTTCAAAAGTGATCCAAACATGATTGCTCAAACTTCTACACATCACACATGTATTTTCTCGCATAAAAACATCGTAACACATAATATGACTAGATCGACACAGGAAAAATAGAATATACATGCCTTTTGATATTTAAAACTCACGATACGGCGATACCGAAGCGGAGACGGAGCGAGGCTTGATCCGGGACGAACGTGGCACTATTTTCTTGCAATAAAATTCACCGAAAACTTGCTAGAAAATCGAATGGAAGGGGCGGCTGCTATTCTTGCAAAGAGCCCTAGTTTCCTCCTCTCAAAAATAATAAAATCTGAATTGTGATAGTGTGTGTGTGTTTTGCCGATTTCTACTGTGTGAAAAAGTGTGTGTGTGTGTGTGTGTGTTTAATTAGGAATAATTAGTGCTAATTTAACTAATAAAAATACTAATTAATAGGCTAACCCACAGTAATTTTAAACAAACTCCTTAATTAAAATAAATACACACTAATTTTATAAAATTCTCCTTTTTAACAAAATAAAATGCACAAGTCCAACTTTAAAAGTTTCAAAATTTTAAACTCACTAAATACATAATTTTAGGCTTTAAAATGCTTAAACTTATTAAATTAATTAATATGCCCCAACCTTAACTTAAAAATAAAATACCACATAAAAATATGCCAAAAACATCATCAGTCTTTTTTCCTCGATCCCACATCGAATGATCGCCTGAAACATGAAACTTGAGAAAATATTTTAACGTGCATCACCTAATATTAAAATAATGCAATTAAATAAATCATGCATCACTAAAAATCATTATAATTTAAATTAATGATTAAACAATTTAAATAAATGCATGGCTTTTACGTGTAATGATTTTGGGCTCTACAAATGCTATATGGGTGATAGTGGATCGTCTTACAAAATCAGCGAATTTTCTAACTATCAAGAAGACATTCACCATGACATAGTATGCCAATTTGTGTATTCGAGAAATAGTTCATCTGCATGGGATTCCCGTATCTATGGTTTCTGACATATATCCAAGATTTACATCGTCTTTCTAGAAAAGTGAGCATGCAGCGATGAGGACTAAATTATTGTTCAATACAGCATTCCATCCTCAAACCGATGGTCAGTCTGAAAGAGTTATTCAAATTTTAGAGGATCTACTTCGAGCTTGTGTGATCGATTTCCAAGGAAGTTGGGAACCGAAATTACCTCTAGTGGAGTTTACCTATAATAATAGCTATCAATCATCTATAGGGATGGCTCCTTATGAGGCACTATATGGAAGAAAATGTAGATCATTGGGAGGTTGGCGAAAGAAGGGAAATTGGTCCTGATTTGATCGAACAAACAGCCAAGCTAGTAGTCAAAATTCGAGAGAGAATGAAGACTGCACAAAGACGACAGAAAAGTTATGCCGACAAGCGACGAAGAGAGTTAGAGTTTGCAGTGGGAGACCACATATTTGTGAAAAATAGCACTTATTAAAGGTGTTATGTGATTTGGCAAGAAAGACAAACTTAGCCAAAGATTCATAGGGCCATTTGAGATTTTGGAGAGGATTGGAACACTAGCCTATAGAGTGGCACTGCCATCGATGCTATCTGGAGTACACAATGTGTTTCATATCTCGATGCTATGAAAGTACATGTCGAACTCTTCAAATGTACTAAATCATGAACCTCTGCAATTGACCCCAAATATAACTTAGGAAGAAGCAATAAAGAAGACTCCGAAACAAAGTCATTCCAATGGTCAAGGTCAAGTGGCTAAATCACTCGGAGGAAGAAGCTACTTGGGAAACCGGGAAGGACTTGAGGAGTCGCTACCCAGAGTTATTCGGTAAGTTCTAATTCGAGGACGAAATTTTATCTAAGGGGGGATGAATTGTAATGTCCAAAAATAAGACGACGTAATCCAACTGCATGCAAATCTAGGAAAAATAGAAAATATCTAATTAAATGATTTAATTGCTTTAATTGATTATGTTTTATATGTCTGTATGGTTTTAAAGTAGTTTTCTACATGAATGCATAAAATATATTTTTAAAGGTTATTCGAGATTCGATCGAGGAACGGAGATCGAGGGCTGAAAAATGGAAAATATTTTTATTAAATAATTGTTTTTAATTATTTAAAATAAGGTTGATGTTTTTTGTTATTTTCGAAAATAAGAAATTTTGAGGTGATTTTATACGCTGAGACTTAATTTTTATCGGTATTCAATTTTCAATGAAAATATAAACTTTTTGACAACTCGACTAATAATTTCACGAACTTTCCTAAACAAAATATTTTTTAAATGCACTAATGGGCTTATTGGGCCCATTGTACTATGCTAATGGGCCTAAGCTTGAACACTTATTATTCATCAAATATTTAAAGCCTAAATCCTCCCCATTATTTTCTTAAACTCACGCTCCATCTCTCCAACGCACACAAGACTCCAAGCACCCCTCAAACACATGACACACACTATTTTTCAAGGGGAAAGCATCGGTTTTTCTTAAGTAAAATTCAGTCAAGGGTTCTCGTCTTCGTTCTTCGCATCGTCAACATATTTTCGTGCGTAATATACTCAAAGGCACGCTATAATTCTTTTTTTTCTCATCTATCACATCCTAATATGTGTTTGATTATTGTTTGCATGAAAAACATGAATCCCCTTTCATTATTTTCGTTTTTATGCATAACCATGTGTGTCACGCCCCGGAACCACGGCGTCGGTGACATCCTGCATTACTTAAAAATTACTTGAAAACAATAAGCCTCGTATCGAAAAGCCAAATAAATCAGTCTTTTTCATAAATAAAATATTGTCTTTACAATGACAATAAAACAAAAATGACATCAGAGTTTGCGAAAGCTTAAACAAAAAGAAAGGTAAAAATATTGATTCTTGATCTTGTTGATCGATCACCATCCCCAAAAAGCTTCTTGTTACTCCTCATTCAGTTGCGCTTCATTCTTATCTGAAATTTGTATGGGGTGAGTGTTTTGAGAAACACTCAGCAAGTGGAGGTCGATCGATTTCCAATGATACATATAGAATTTAATCTTTAAAACGTTTCTTAACAAATTTTCAAAACTTATTAATTTTGACTTATCATAACGGAACCGAATCAAATATGAGACAAATATTATCAAAAGATTCAGAGAAAATCAGAACGAATCAAAAACAAACACAACACGGTTACTCATCTCATTTCTATGGTCAAATTGTCCCCAATATGTTAGTCCTCTAAGGGGTGAGGCCAGAACACGGTTTTATACCCACCGATGGGGGCCAGACAGAACACGATTTTATAACCACCGGTAGATAGAACACGGTTTTATACCCATCGATGGGGGCCAAAACAGAATTACGATTATCATTTCATATCTAACTCGAATCGTAACAGTGTAACACATACTCAAATTTATCGGACAAAACTTTTCAGAGTTTTGACAGAAATCGGCAGGGTCAAAGAATATCGAATTTCAGAATAAACTTAACAGTCATCGATCGAAATTTTAAATTATATAATCACCAAATTTCGAAAATCTTAACACACAAATAAGCATGTCATGTTATTTTTATACAATGTTTAAAATACAATAAACTACGTAACAAAAACCCACTTACCGATAGTTTAATCGTGCGGTACGAAACTTTGTTCAAACTTGGACGAATGGCGGCCGATTGTGGACAGAAACTCCACGACAGTATACACAACACTTTACTACACAAAACAGCTGAAACAAACTTCCTTCTTCTTCTCCAATGACATCGGCCGAGAGTTGGTTGAAGGAGGAGATGGCCGATTTTTTTTGGATGCTTTTATAAGGGATTTTTAGAGTGCATTTTATGTGTGGTTTGAGGTGCTATTTATAGGAAAAAATTTGGCCTTTCCCTCTACCCCATGGCCAAAATCATGAGCTCCAAGAAATATCATCAATGTTGTCAGAGTAAAATCCAAGCATCAAAAGTCATTATGGTTTCATAAAGGGACATTTCTTGCATCATAAATTTGTCTAAGCCTCTTAGCTCTCATTTCTTTTACAATAAGTTTGTCCAAACCTTTAGCTCTCTTAGCTCCTCTTCTTGTTTAACTCAATGGTCATAAATATGTTAAATGCTTTAGCTCTTCTCCTAGCTCCATTTTTTGTTCTTTTAGGACAAAATAAAATAAGCTTCCTTGAGCTGAAATCTTGAGTTCAAGAGCTGTGGTTTTACTCCCCCGATGATGACGGTTCGATCATTGCGATTTCTCATAGCATAGCTTCCCGTTGAGCTAATTTTTGAGCTTTGGAGTTACTTTCTCGAGCCATGTTAGCTCAAAATTTAAGTTATTATTTGAGTTTATAGTTAAGATTAAAGTTTTGAGGTTAGTTTTCGGGTTTTAAATTCTTACATGATTCGCTTCGAAAATTCCGGGTTCTCACATCCCACCTTCCTTATTGGAAGTTTCGCCCTCGAAACTCGATTTAGCTAGATCTTTAAAGAGATGAGGGTGCTAAGTGCGCATACTTTTTTCAAATTCCCAAGTTGCTTCTCGTTCCGTAGACCTCTCTGTCTTGAACCACTGGAGCTCGATGAGCTGCTCCCTGCTCTCTTGAACTGCTTACCCTTAGCTTTCAAAGAATCTTTCTTCCCACTACTACTGATTCCACTATCAAATCGAGGAGGAGGTGGTGGAAACTGTGTGGCGAACGGTGGCGGTCTTTGACCCTGAACACTATAGGAAGCTCCTCGCTGCCTAATCAAGCCAGCCTCTGCTCCCTTCGCTCGATTCAGCGCCTCAAAAAAAGTGTTGGGTCGCCCCGTGTTCACTAAAGTGAAGATATCCGGATTCAAACCATTTATGAACTGATCGGCAACTGCCTCATCATTCCCTGCTACATGAGGTGCAAATCGAAGCAAGGACGAAAATTTGGCAACATACTCCTCTATGTTCCACTGGCCCTGTCTCAAGTTGGCGAATTCTGCCCCTTTGTCTTTTCGGTATGACACTGGAAAGAAACGTTGATAAAATTCATCTTTAAAGACTTTCCAAGTAATATCAATACCTCGATTTTCTAAGGCTCGTTTCGCCGTTAGCTACCAACTCTTGGCCACTTCTTGCAATTGATGACCAACCAGCTTCACTCTCCGTTCATCTGTATAGGCAAGTGATTCAAATAACATCTCTATATCATCCAACCAGCTTTCGCAATCCGCTGCATTCTCAGTGCCTTTCAAAGTCGGGGGTCGGAATGACTGAAATCTCTTCAACAAAGTCTCCATCGGTGTCGCAGTCACGTCCATCTGAGTACCCGACGTACTACCCTGTTCTAGCACTTGACCTGCAGCTAGTTGTGGTATTCTTCTAGGCGGCATATCTGATTATCAAACAGATTAGGATACAATCTATACAATCTGTCTCAGCCCTCCTCTGATCATATACCTCTGATCCAGAATCGGTTCTGATTCAGTCTTTACAAGTATATGCTGTAAATCAACTCAGATACAATACAACTTATAACAGGGAAAGCATTAAATCATGCTAGCACATCAAAAGTAAGAAAGAAAACTCAATCTACCCCGCTCATTCTATTCTATCTCAGTCTACATAACTTACTGCTCTGATACCACCTGTTGTGGGAACTCGGGCTCTAACTCAATTCTTTTCGGGATTAGTCGGATCATTGTTCAAAAATACGGGTCTAAATTTTGCTTTTAACATTAAATCAAATGTTTACAACTCAAGCACAAGATAATTCGATATTCATTTCATTACAACAAACATAATATACATGCCTCGTTTTATTCATTTTCTACAAACCAGTAATTAAATACAGTACATATCAAAAGTACAACTATTAGTTCATCTGCTACGCCCGTGATCACCACGCTATGTCCATCTCTCATCTCTGTCGCGACCCTGATCCTGCCCCACCTGTTGTTATGCACATATACAGACATAACAACAGCCGGAAACTCTGGTGAGAACAAATCCCAATATAACACATGTATACATGCTGATACATAATCATAAATCATGAATCAAAGCACTAATAATGGGCTCCATAGTCTATGAAACCAATCTATATAAACATGCAATTCAAATCAAATCATGTCTTGACTCGACTCGACTCTACTCTAGGGATCCGGTGTGAATAAAACGTCACTGTCTGTCACCTACCCTCCCAATCGGGGTAACTGTACGTCTTATTCCTAGACTTCGGTCATGTCTGTATCGAATGTCTACAATCGGAGTGAATCTGATCCGAAGCGTCGATACCACCGAACATCTAGTTTGGCAAGTCTGCCAATGACTCTCCTATCTCAAAGGCTTGAATATAAATTCATAAACAAGACAGCATCCTATCAAGAGATTTGAATATAAATCTATAAACAAATCAAATTCATATCAAAAGATAAACAACAATTCTAGTATGTGATTTTGTTGGGAAACTCAAATTGAATCTCATTTGAGTTGTGTCTTCCCCAAACAAAACATGAATTATACCTTCTTGTCGTTGGAATCAATCGAGATCTCGAAGTCGATTATAAAGTCTGTCACTTCAATCTGAAATGGCAATGTATAGATGTACTCTATCAAGATACAATTCAAAGCAAGTCTGATACAACTCATTATTCAATTACCATATAATCTCGACGGCATAACAGTGTAGTTCTTGATACAAATCAACTCAATTATCATTACTCAATAATAATCCACATAATCCTTAACACATCTCCATCATAGTTTCAGAATCTGCACAATCTCATACACATATAAGCTGGAATTTCATACAACTCGCATACGACATCCGATAATCGATCCGTTTACGATTCTACGGCATCTATAATCTCAAGAACATATAATCACAAGTATATCAGCATTGCTCCAACATGTATATTTCAAAACATGCTGAAAAGATGTAGAAAGTATACCCTTTTTGAAGCCTTGTTAAGAGGAACACGAATCTCATCTCGTATTTAAGTTTGGATGTGTAATTCTTCCAAAATCATAACTTTAAAGCAAAAGGAATTGAAGCTTGTCCCCACTCTCTCTCGTTCTCAGCTGATGAAAGTGGTGAAAGTGAAGACTCGGCACATTTCTATTTATATACATGCCATGTGTCTTCCTAAGAATTAAGGGTGGCTTTCTCGCACAGGGCACCGCGGGTGCGCTCCGTCTAGACCGCGGGTGCGCTTAAGCTTCGGCACCACTTTTCATTTTCCAACATTCGCCGACCGCGGGTGCGGTGTCTTGTGGACCGCGGGTGCGGTCTTGCTTCGCATAAAATTTCCAACCCTACTGGTCTTGCACCGCGGGTGCGGTACTTCTTCACCGCGGGTGCGGTGTCACTTCTGTAAATAATCTCCAACTCTCTGTCCATCAACCGCGGGTGCACTCTTTCTTGGACCGCGGATGCGGTGACCCTACTGTAAAATGGCCAACTTTCTGCCTATCCACCGCGGGTGCGGTGCTTCTTTAGGCGCGGGTGCGGTCTCTTTCTTCAAGCAACACTTCATCTTTTCATTTTATCCACATACAATCTAGGGCATTACAACATATGAAGCTTCCTTTAGTCTCATCAGAATGGTTGCTGCTCTTCTGGCTCGATTCAGAATATCAGCAAAGTTACTCGGTTGTTTCATATTCACCAATGTGCGTATCTCCGGATTCAATCCCTGGATAAACTGATCAGATACTGCTGTATCATTTCTAGCTACTTGAGGGGCAAAATGTAGCAAGGTGAAAAACTGGGCAAAATACTCATCGACATTCAACTGACCCTGTCTTAAATTTGCAAACTCTGCACTTTTATCCTGTCGGTATGAGAGAGGTACAAATCTTTGATAAAATTCAACTTTAAAAATTTTCCACGTAATCGTTGAACCACGCTGTGCTATGGCTTCCCTGGTTACCAGCCACCAACTCCTAGCAACCTCCCGTAGTTGATTTCCAACCAGTTTAACTCTACAATCATCTGTAAAACCAAGAAATTCAAATAACATTTCTATATCCTCCAGCCAATTCTCACACTCCACTGGCGTCTCATTACCCTTCAGAATCGGCGGTTGAAACGATTGAAACCTCTTCATCTGTGTATCCATCAGAGTTTCTGACCCATCCATCTGATCAGTCAAAGTACTACCCAATTCTCGAATTCTTCTTGGAGGTATATCTGATTACCACAAGGGTTAATATCACATGAGATACATCAATCTCAGTCCCTTTCTGATCAGCTTACCTTCTGATCAAGAATTGGTTCTGATTCATTTTCAAATCAAATACAATACCAAATCAACTCAGATATTCAGGTAACATGTATTTAGAAGCAGTAAAACATAAAATCATGCTAGCATACACAATGTAAGTCAACATTATAATAAATCACATGCTAGTAATCAAAAGCAGGAAAGAAAAGTCAATCTACCCCGCTCATTCTCCTCTATCTCAATCTAAGTAACTTACAGTTCTGGAACCTACTATTCTGGAACCTAATGCTCTGATACCACCTGTTGTGGGGATCCGAACGCTAATTCATTCTTTAATCGTCTTTAGGAATAATTCAAACAATTATAATAAACAGTGTCTAAATTTTTTTTTAAAATACAAAGCGGAAACATAATGTAATTCAATTCAAATTATATATTAAACATAAACATACAAATCTTGTATTGTCTACAAGAATTCAACTAGGTTCAACTATATGACAGTGATGAATCCTAAGTTGCCTCAGAGCCCAGATCTCCACGCTATCTAGTCCAGCCTCGTTCTTTTCTTGACCCTGATCCTATCCCACCTGTTGCCATGCACACATACAAACAAGACAACAGCCGGATAACTCCGGTGAGAATTACATTCTCAGTATAAATCATGTATACATGCAATCATAAAACAATATAAAAGCATATAACAGATATTTCTAACATGTATCCAAATCAGAATATATATCCATATCATGAATAAATCCTATTCTAAACATGTACCATCATCAGGAACATAATTCATCATATACCATATTCAGGAACATAATCAACATAACTCAATATAAACTGTCAATTAGACTCATGACTCCACATTTTAGACTAGACTCAATCCTATTATAGGGATCCCGGTTCAAGATGTTAGCATTCCATATCGATCACCAGTAATAGAAGAAATTCCGATTCTATCCACATCGATATGGTATGGATCACCAGTAATAGTAGAAGCTCTGATTCTATCCACATCGATATAGTATCGATCACTAGTAATAGAAGAAATTATAATTCTATCCATATCGATATGGTACCGATCACCAGTAATAGAAGAAGCCACATTTCTATCCACATCGATAGCCAATCATCCAGTGACAGACTTTGGCACCATCGCCAATACACTATCTTGTGACATCGTGCAATGTGCCCGTGGCGATCCCGCCTCTATCAGGCACTTCTGTCACAAGATTACTCGTCTAATACCTGCTATCTATAAATCAAGAGAACAAGTACATCAATCAAATCAATAAAAATAAAGTAAAGTATGTGATTTAGGGAAAACTCGAGCCAAACCTCACTCGAGTTGTGCAATCCCAACTCAACATTAATTTATACCTTTATCTTCTCGGTCCGACGAAGACGAAGTCCCAAATTCAACTCTGTCAATATCCAATCTGATAATGACAATCGAATAGATATAATATCAGTACATACTTATTGAGTTTTATAAACTCACGTAGCTCATGTATTACAGGATCAGGTAATGAAGATATATAGGATGCCGGTTTGCCAATGGATGCTTGTAACGTGCCTCACCTCGACAAGAACCGGGACTTCTTATTGTGTAGCTTCCGCATATGTATTATAATGAATTGAATGTCAGGGTTTGAAACAAGTTCCACGATATGTGTGAGGATACAATGTATGTTTGTATATGTAAATATGTTTCTATGTATATATGAATGTTGTTGCTTGGGTTTGGGCTTATACAAAATATAGGGACATCATGCCAAAATTCTTATAAACCGTCAATTTGATGCCCTTGTTTGATCTTCTTCATACTATAGGTATATCATTTAAACCCTATTTTGATTATAGTAATTATGCTAAGTATAGTGTAAGGGTGTGACATTTTTATGGTATCAGAGCCCACGGTTCTTCGACAGGGAAGACACTGCACTTCATCCACACATGGGGAACTCGGCAAGTAAGTATCTTTGTGTCCCATAGTTTATGCTAAGTTATGTGTCTCTGTGATCTATATGTAGGATCAAACACGCTTTCCAATCCTGATCTAAACCCGTTCATGATTTAACGGGGTGGATTGGTCTTTGGTCATGCTTTACCGCTTTCCAATCCCATACATAAATTAGTCACAAGACATTTAGCATACCTCAAAAACTTAAACGTATTTTCTTTGCACGTCGAACATACTTACTTACTTGGTGTTGAGGGATTCGTTGGATCTCGCTTGGGGTTACTGTTGCACATACTAACATGATTACATGCACTTAACTTTCATAGCTTACACGTAGGTACTCGTTCTCACCACCGAAGTACAAAAATAGCTTATGACATTCTAGATCACTCGAGACTTGACCTCGTTAAATCATCGTACTAACCCATGACAACGAACCCCGGACAATCTCTAAAATGATGTGCGAACAATTCCCAAAAATAAAAGACATGAACTCACTATTGAACTTGAAAAGAAGAAAGAAACCAAACATTTTTACAGATGGGGCCGCGCTCGGGCGGTAACAAATTACCGCTCGAGCGCCAGGTCTTCTGGAATTTACTCTCGGACAGAAAGAGCGGCGCTCGGGTGGTACAATATTAATGCTCGGGTGCCGAGTCTTCTGGACTCCGCAACTTAGAAATTTATACTCTCCAAATTCGATTACACCGACAGTGAACAACCCCTCGAGACTCATCCTAGGACACTATGGCACTGAATCGACTCCACAAAACGTCCCAAACGATGACGCACACCAAACAAGCAACAAATCCGTAAACCCAAATTTTGACACCAATTGTTTTCTACGATTTCTGATGCAACCAACGACTATCGACACAAAACGAAGCATCAAAACTCAACCCAAACTCATACTACATATTCCTAAACACAGCAATGATCACCCGACGGTTCCCAACGAAGCCTACAACAGATAAACTTCAAGAACACATCAATAGAAAAATTTTCAGAAAAACGCAGTTGGAGCAGTCCCACGAAAAACAACATAACTCACTCAATTTTGATCCAAATATTTCGAAGTTTATGTCAAATCGAAGGTACCCAAAAATTCTACATTTAATTTTTTGAAAGTTTTCCCAAATTCTCGACCGATAAATCGCCGTTTTCAAAATACAGTGAAAAACAAAAATTTAGATCTAAAAATTATTTCAAAACTGATACAACATATTTTCTGCTTAAATCATGAACATCATACCCAAATTCTCGATCGAAAAATCGCAGTTTTCAAAATACAGTGAAAAACGAAAATTTAGATCTAAAAATTATTTCAAAACTGATCAAACCCATTTTCTGCTCAAATCATGAACATCATGCATGAATTTTCTCGCATAAAAACATCGCAACACATAATATGACTAGATCGACGTAGGAAAAACAGAATATACATGTCTTTTGATAATTAAATTTACCGAACAGACGATACCCGAAGCGGAATGAGTGCGAGGGTTGATCCGGGACGAACGTGGCGCTATTTTCTTGCAATAAAAATTACCGAAAACTTGCTGGAAAAATCAGAGGAAGGGAGCGGCTGCAAGAACACTTAGAACCCTAGGTTTCTTTTCAAATATATGAAATGAATGGATGTGTATGTGTGTGTTCAAGTGTGGTGTGCGTGTGTTTGAATAGTTAGGGGAATAAAAATTGGCTTAATTAGCCAATTACTTTGCTAATTAAAATTGTCGAGGCCCGTATTTCGTATTTAAAAATTTGCGGAATAATTTAAAATTTTCTCTTAAATAAATAACATGCCTCATTTATAAATAAACTGATAAAAGATTTAATGTTTAAAGTAGCAGCGGAAGTAAATAATATTTTCAAAACCACAACTTAAAATAATTCTTCAAAGTAAAAACTGAGTTTGAACAAAAATAGTAAACCATAAACATGAAGTCCTTGGATTCCTACTACTGCCGACCCAAGCTAGCTCACTGGTCCCCGCCCTCGGTCCCGACCTCATCAGTACCTTACAACAATCAAGTCTAGTGAGTCTAAAGACTCAGCATGCATATATCATGGATAACAAGTAAATATATTATAAAATTCGGCGTAACGTAAAAATATCGTATCGTGAAACGTAACGTGAAAATCGTGTCATGAATAATTATAAATACGTGCATAACTGAAAATCGCACGTAAAAATGTTTGCTCGATAGAGCCCTGTCATAAAAAAGCATATCATAAATTTTTTTTTCTGTTGAGATAATGTTCTACGCAAGTGGCCCATAACGTATCATAACATAACATGCACGTCTGATCAGACTAAACCACAGTATACTGGGCGGTAGAGATCATCACAGCCCTAAGACTGGATATCCGTACCCATTCATGAACATGAACCGGTCGTAAGTTACCGGGTTAAGTAATAATCCCATCAGCTGAATCCCATAAGCGTAAGGTGGCTACAAAACATATCGCATATATCTCAAAAATAAATATTTTCTATTTTTATGCACGTAATATAATTAAAATCACATTTTTATATCGAATGTGTTGGATCGTTCCTAGGCTCACTGTGACCTAATTCTAACATAAGACACATGCAACTAATCTCAACTTGACCAACATATTATAACCGAACCAAAAACGAGACGATTACGCCCAACAAACTTAATATTCAACCATGGCTTCGTACAAACCCGAACCAACATTAAACCATCGTTTTGCCATGATTAAAATACACCTAAAATACTAGAAAACAAATACCAAGGGCTGTAATACACGAAAAGTGTGCATGGAGGCCAAAATCATGAAACGCTCTTTCAAGAGTCACTTTAGCACTTCGCACCGTAATTTCTCGTACGACCTCTAAACTTAACCAAATCACAAACGGCCAAAAACATGACCTTCCTAACTCAATAAGGTACTGTCCAGTCCAAGGCCATAGGCTAAAAGCTAACCAAGAACTCGTACATGACCTCTGAACCGCAGCAAAGCTGCTATAAAATTCCAGCGGCAGCAGCTGTGCTTGCTTCGCATCGATTACAAGGCTAATGGTCATTGGGGCTTTAACCACCGACCAGAGCCTCTTCCCAATATCCTAAGGTATGGCTTGAACCATGGCTAAGGGCCCTAGGCCAGCCACAATCCAAGCAACACCCGAAACAACGCCACACTCCCACCCGAGAGCCACGCTGTGCACGCGTGGGGTGCAGCGCTTCTCTTGCTGTCTTGGTCACTCCAATGGCTATATAATCAACCATGGCATAATCTAGACATTATGAGGTATTGTGTGAACCATGGCTAAGGGCTAGAAGCCAAACAAGATCCACCCAACACCATAAACTCGAACCTTACTCACGCAGGAACAAGAAAAATGGAAGGGTACTTGTCTTGTTTTGTTTTGAAAACCAATGGAACCATGGACCAAACCTTGAAAGGCCGACTTGGTCACGTATTAGACATACTAGGGAAGAGTTCTAATCAGGGTTACAGGCCCTAGGCCAACCAAGATCCGAACCCTCGCCTTAGACAAGCAAGAATCAGAAATTGAGATTCGAAATGGCAGCTATGAAAGGTTGCTGTGAAATGTGTGTTTCTGTGGCTAATGAACTCGAACCAATGGACCAATCTCTTCCTAACACACCCTATAACAATCCTTGATGCAGCCTTCAGCCCTTGGAAATCGATCCAAACCTTGAATCCAGAAAACCAACAAAAACCGTGAGGCATGGATGAAAGCCGAAAATATTCTGCATGTTTTGATTTCGAAAATTGCTACAAGTTTCGGTTTTTGCTTCATGAATTATGAACATAACATGGTTTATAAATATGTATATGACGTTGATTGAAGAGAAAAGAATGATATAGACATGCCTGGAGTTTGATTTTTCGAAAGAACAAACCAAAACGACGAAAGCGGCCCGGCGGAGACGGAGTTCTTTTTTCTTGTTTTCTCTCTTATTTCTTCTTGGTGGCTCACAATTTTTCCTACTGGTTTTCTTCTGAATTTTGGTGGAGATGAGGGGGAAATGGTTAGGGAAAAGAATGGGAAATTTACTAATTAAATGGGGTGGTAGAATGGCAATTCAATTCATTCCATCCTAGTTGCTAGTGATATAAGGAATGAAGTGTGCTATCAAGGGATTGAGGGAGATTTGAGGGAGGTGTGGCCGATTTTATCATTCAAAAAATGTGGTAGAAAAATTGCTTAATTATCAATTGTTGATGATTAAATGTGAGGGGATTATCTACCAAGAATGGATAAGGAAAGGAATCAAAGGAAATGAGTTGTCAAACTTTTTAAATCCTACAAAGGTGATGGCCGAAAATATTGATGAATAAATGGAGGAGAATATTGTTTAAATATTGAATTTTATCTCCTTAAAGTTTTAAACACTAATTATGTATTTTAGTGAAATAGTAAATTTAATTTAGGATGGTAATTATCTTGCATGCATGGCAAATTCTTTAAATTAAATTACTAGCAAGTTAAATTAGAATTTCTTAAATAAAATAGGCCTAGATGAATTTATCTCAATTGGTCACACATTTTAATTTAGACTTTTAATTAATTATTGGACATAAAGGAACTTATTTACTACATAAAGGAACTTATTTACTACTTATCTCTAATTAATTAATTAAATCCCTAAATATTCTTTTACATTAAAATAAATTATTCTTTATCTTAAATAAATTCTAGGAATATTTTCTTATCATTAAATTTTTATCTTAATAATCCAACTCCAGTCCGGCCTCGTTTATTTATCCGAAAAGTTGAAACTAAACTACTGCATAAAATAACTCAACAAATTTAAAGAAAAGAATTTAAATCCTCATGCATAAAAAAAAAGCATTTAATTTAATAATAGTAATTATGCATGGCTTATACGTAGTCTGGTTTAACAGGTTCTACAACTCTCCCCCATTTAAAAGAAATTTCGTCCTTAAAATTAAAACTCACCGAATAACTCGGGGGTACTGACTCCTCATCTCTGGCTCAGATTCCCACGTAGCTTCCTCCTCCGAATAATTAAGCCATTTGACCTTCAGTAGCTTCACCAGTTTGTTCCGAAGCTTCTTCTCCTGTCTGTCTAAGATGTGCACTGGTCTTTCTTCATAAGACAGGTTCGGAGCGAACTGCAACGGTTCAAAATTCAGGACATGCGAAGGATTCGCCATATACTTCCTCAGCATAGAGACGTGGAACACATTGTGTACTCCGGCCAGATTCGGCGGAAGCGCAACACGTCCCAACCCTGTCGAGGATCTCAAATGGTCCGATGAATCTCGGACTGAGCTTTCCTTTCTTCCCGAACCGCATTACACCTCTATAGGTGCTACCTTCACAAAAACCTGGTCGCCATTGGCAAACTCTAGATCTCTCCTCCTCTGATCCGCATAGCTCTTCTGTCGGCTCTGAGCAGTCCTCATCCTATCACGGATCTTGACTATTACATCGGCAGTCTGCTGAATAATCTCCGGACCCAATTCTTATATTTCCCCTACTTCATCCCAATGAACCGGCGATCTGCACTTACGACCATACAGTGCTTCATACGGAGCCATACCTATAGACGACTGAAAACTGTTGTTATAGGTGAACTCTACCAATGGCAACTTCGACTCTCAACTCCCTAAGAAATCGATGACACATGAACGGGGAAGATCCTCCAGAATCTGGATAACCTCTCTCTGACTGCCCATCTGTCTGAGGGTGGAAAGCTGTGCTAAACAACACCTTCGTACCCAGACCCGGATGCAAAACTCTTCCAAAATGAGGAAGTGAATCTAGGATCTCGGTCAGACACTATAGAAACGGAAATACCATGAAGTCTGACTATCTTTCGGATATGCAACTCTGCATACTGAATCATGGTGAAAGTCGTCTTGATAGGCAAGAAGTGCGCTGATTTGGTAAGACGATCAACAATCACCCAGATAGCATTTGATCCTCTCACTGAATTCGGCCAAACCTACCACGAAGTCCATGGTAATATTCTGCCACCTCCACTCGGGAATAGGAAAAGGCTTGAGCAAGCCTGCTGGTCTCTGATGCTCCGCTTTCACTAGCTGACACGTCAGACACTCGGATACAAAACGTCTGATAGCCTTCTTCATCCGGGCCATCAATACAACAACTGTAGATCTTTGTACAACTTCGTACTCCCAGGATGAATAGAGTACGGCGACATGTGGGCCTCGGATAAAATATCTTCTCGAATGGAATCACTGCTAGGAACCCACATTCTGTCTCGATATCTCAAAATACCGTCGCTAATTGTATACAAAATACTGCCCTTGGCCTCATCTCTCTGCTTCCTCTTTGCCAACTGCTCATCTGCTGATTGCCCACTGCGAATACATTCTAGAAGAGAAGACTGAATCGTCAAAGTAGATAGACGGGGAACTCTACCTCGAGGATAAGTCTCTAGGTCAAACCTCTGCATCTCAAACTGAAGAGGCCTCGAAATCGCTAGATATGCCATCAATTTGACTTTCTTGCTTAGTGCATCCGCAACTATATTAGCTTTGCCGGGTGGAAGGTAATGTCACAGTCATAGTCCTTCACTAGCTCTAACCAACGCCTCTGACGCATACTCAGCTCTTTCTGCATAAAGAAGTACTTGAGGCTCTTATGGTCGGTAAAGATCTGGCACTTCTCTCCGTACAAATAATGCCTCCAAATCTTCAAGGCAAAAACTACGGCTGCCAACTGTAGATCGTGGGTAATGTAGTTCTTCTCATGGATTTTCAACTGACGAGAAGCATGCGCTATCACTTCCCATGCTGCATCAACATTGCACCTAAACCGAGCTTCGAAGCATCGGTATACAAAACAAAGTCTCCGGCCCCTGACGGCATGGCCAATACTAGTGCTGAGATAAGAACTTGCTTCAAAGTATCGAAGCTCTTCTGACACTCATCGCTCCACACAAATTTCGCATTCTTCTTAGTCAACGATGTGAGTGGAACTGCGATAGAGGAGAATCCTGAATAAACTTCCGATAATATCCTACTAGCCCGAGGAAACTACGGATCTCTGATGGATTCTGCGGCACAACCCAATCCCTAACTGCTGCAACTTTCGCTGGGTCTACTTCAATACCGCTGCTAGAAGCGATGTGGCCTAAGAACGCCACCTTTTCTAACCAGGAATTCGCAGTTACTGAACTTCACGAATAGCTTGTGCTTCTGAAAGGTCTGCAAAACTGCGGTCAGATGTCTGCTGTGCTCCTCATGATTCTTTGAGTAGACGAGAATGCCGTCTATGAATACTATCACAAACTGATCAAGATACGGCTGAAATACGCGATTCATGAGATCCATGAAGATCGCTGTCGCATTCGTCAAACCGAACGACATCACAAGGAACTCATAGTGGCCATAATGAGTCCTAAAAACAGTCTTGAGAACATCGACGTCTTTCACCCTCAACTGGTGATAACCAGAACGCAGGTCGATCTTAGAGAATACTGAAGCTCCCTGTAACTGATCAAATAGATCTTCAATCTGCGGAAGGGGGTATTTGTTCTTCAATGTAACCCTGTTCAACTCCCAGTAATCAATACAGAGTCTCATCAAACCATCCTTCTTCTTCACAAATAAGACTGGCGCGCTCCATGGTGAAAAACTCGGGCGAATGAACTCTTTGTCGAGAAGTTCCTGAATCTGCTTCTTAAGTTCTGCCATCTCTGTCGGCGCTAATCGGTACGCTGCTTTTGAGATCGGTACAATACCTGGCATAAGCTCAATCGAACAACTCTACCTCTGTTCGGGTGGCATACCAAAGACGTCCTCAGGAAAAACGTCTAGAAAAATCCCTAACAATTGGGACATCGGAGGCTGACTGACTGGGCGCCTCGGTAACGGATACAAAAGTCGCCCAAAAATGCCCGACACCCTCTGCGCATGAGCTTCCTAGCCTGGACACTAGGTATAATGCGCGGTAAAGGAAAGTACTTGTCTGGCTCGAATAAGAAACTGCTTTCTCCCCGGAGGTCGGACTAGCACAGATCTCTGCTGGAAGTCAATCAAAACTATGTTCCATAATAGCCAGTCCATCCACAGAATGATGTAGAACTCTGGCATCGGCAACACGATAAGATCTGCATAAACAAGATTGCCATGAGCTCGAGGTCTATGTCTGGATCACATTAGTGGCTGTCAGCTCCTCTCCAGAAGGCAGTACTTCTGAATACGCCACATCTAGCCAATGGTCTTGACCTTGAGGAAGTTCGCAAAAACCTCTGAAATGAACGAATGAGTAGCTCCTGAATCTTCAAGGCATTCGTAGCTGAACCAGCTATAAAAATTCTCCCTGTCATGAGCACGGTCTCCGGGTTCGTCTCCGCTGCATGGAGAGCAAAACCCTGCATTGAGCAGGCATACTCCACTGAGGGCAATTATTTAGCAAGTGATCAGGACTCCCACACTTGTAGCACTTCCCTGAGCCATACATACAGGCTCCAGCATGACGACGCGCGCACTTAGCGCAGATTGGGTACTCAACGGCTCTCGGGACTGCCCTTTCTTGCTGCTGCTGCTGTCCTCTGCTCCTGGGTGGGCCGTGGAAAGGCCTCTTATTCTGATGCTGCTGCGGAGGAGTGGGGTGCGGTGCTTGGATTGGTCGTTTGCCCTGGCGGTCTCTCTCAATATCAATTATGTCTTGCTCTGCAGCTAGAGCTCTGGAGACACCGACGTCATAGGTAGCAGGGCCAGCCACCCTAACATCACGGCGCAAGATCGGCCGTAGACCATCCATAAATTGCCTTAATTTGGCTCCAGCATCGTTTGCAATCAGGGTACAAAATGACAATCCCTCTCAAACTTAGGATAAACTCCGTAACAGTCATATCTCCCTGCCTCAGGGTCATGAACTCCCTGGTCAACCTGGAACGCACCTCGCAGTAAATATTAGAGTAGAATACCTCTGTAAAGCGCGTCCAGCTCAAAGTAGCACATTCAAGGCTACGGATGCTCCTTTCCACCATAAGCGGGCATCTTCTCCAAACAGATAGGTAGCACAACGGACTCTGTCCTCATCTTCAAGCCCCATGAACTCGAAGATAACTTCGAGGGACTTAATCCAGCGCTCGGCAATCATGAGATCTGTCGTCCCTGAGAACTCCTTCGGTCTCATCTTCATGAACCGCTCATAGGTAGCCTCAGGCCCAGTCTGCCTGGCTACCCCAGTATTGTTCTCCGCAAACTGTGCGAAGAACTGCGTCATTCCGGCTAGCATCTGGGCGTTCATGTCCGGTGGAGGGGGGTGGTGGTAAATCTTTCTCCTGCCTAAGGTCCTCACTGTCCTCATGACGATGCTCATCCTCTCTCATGCGCTCAGGAATGCGTCTAGGAGGCATACTGTTCCATACATAACCCATACGTAACTAACATGCATAATTTCTATTATTACTTTAAATTTAAATAAATACTGCATAATCATAATCTGAACATAAATCATTTCATGGAAACATGCTGTAAAAATATTTCATGCTTTAAATGAAATGCGTAAACGTAAACTTACAGGCCAAAGACGTGACTTCATGAGCTTCTCGAGGTCAGTAGAAGTACAACCCTTTACAAGAACATAGGCTATGATACCAACGGTCGAGGCCCGTTTTTCGTATTTGAAATTTGCGGAATAATTTAAAATTTTCTCTTTAAATAAATAACATGCCTCATTATAAATAAACTGGTAAAATATTTAATGTTTAAAGTAGCAGCGGAAGTAAATAATGTTTTCAAACCAAACTTAAACTAATTCTTCAAAGTAAAAACTGAGTTTGAACAAAAATAGTAAACGATAACCTGAGGTCCTCGGGTTCCTACTACTGCCGACCCCAAGCTAGCTTACCCGTCCCCGCCCTCGATCCGACCTCGTCAGTACCTACAACAATCAAGTCTAGTGAGTCTAAAGACTCAGCATGCATATATCATGGATAACACAGTAAATATCTCATAACATTCGGCGTAACGTATAAAATATGTATCGTGAACGTAACGTGAAAACGTGTCATGAATAATTATAATACCGTTCATAACTGAAAATGTACGTAAAAATGTTTTGCTCGATAGAGTCTGTCATAAATAGCATATAATAATTTATTTTTTCTGTTGAGATAATGTTCTACGCAAGTGGCCATAACGTATCCTAAATAACATGCACGTCTGATCAGACTAAACCACAGTATACTGGGGGGGGGTTAGAGATCATCACAGCCTGGACTGGATATTGTCCCCATACATTAACATGAACCGGTCGTAAGTCACCGGCTGAAGTTATAATCCCATAAGCTGAATCCCATAAGCGTGAGGTGGCCACAAGACATATCGCATATATCTCAAAATTAAACATTTTCTATTTTTATGCACGTAATATAAAATCACATTTTTATATGGAATGAGTTGGATCATTCCAGGCTCGCTGCGACCTAATTCTAACATGAGACACATGAAACTAATCTCAACTTTACCAAAATCATAACCGAACAAAAAACGAGACTATTACGCCCAACAAACTTAATATTCAACCATAGCTTCGTACCAACCCGAACCAACATTAAACCATCGTTTAGCCATGATTAAAAGACACCTAAAATACAGGAAAACAAATAAGTTGGGCTGTAATACACAAAATTGTGCCTGGAGGCCAAAATCATGAAACGCTCTTTCGAGAGTCAATTTGGCACATCGCACCATAAATTCTCGTACGACCTCTAAACTTAACTAAATCATGAACGGCCAAAAACATGACCTTATTAACTCAATAAGGTACTGTCTAGTCCAAGATCATAGGCTAAAAGCCAACCAATAACTCGTACGTGACCTCTGAACCGCAGCAAAGCTGCTGTAAAATTCCAGCGGTAGCAGCTGTGCTTGCTTTGCTTCGATTACAAGGCTAATGTCATTGGGGCTTGAACCACCCCTAAGCCTCTTCCCAACATCCTAAGGTATGTTTTGGACCATGGCTAAGGGCCTAGGCCAACCACAATCCAAGCAACACCCGAAACAACGACACACTCCCACCCGAGAGCCACGCTGTGCACGCGTGGGGTGCAGCGCTTCTCTTGCTGTCTTGGTCACTCCAATGGCATATAATCAACCATGGCATGATCTAGACATCATGAGGTATTGTGTGAACCATGGTTAAGGTCTAGAAGCCAAACAAGATCCACCCAACACCATAAACTCGAAACCTTACTCACGCAGGAACAAGAAAAATGGAAGGGTACTTGTCTTGTTTTGTTTTGAAAACCGATGGAACCATGGACCAAGCCTTGAAAGGCCGACTTGGTCACGTCTCAGACATACTAGGTAAGAGTTCTAATCAGGGTTACAGGCCCTAGGCCAACAAGATGCGCACCCTCGCCTTAGACCAGCAAGAATCAGAAATTGAGACTCGAAATGGCATCATGAAAGATTGCTGTCAAATGCGTGTTTCTGTGGCGAATAAACTCGAACCAATCTCTTCCTAACACACCCTATTACAATCCTAGATGCAGCCTTGAGCCCCTGGAAATCGAGCCAAACACTGAATCCATAAAACCAACAAAAACCGTGAGGCATGGATGAAAGCGAAAATATTCTGCATGTTTTGATTTCGAAAATCGCTTCAAGTTTCTGTTTTTGCTTCATGAATTATGAACATAACATGGTTTAAAAATATGTATATGACTTGATTGAAGAGAAAATAATGATATAGACATGCCTGGAGTTTGATTTTTCAAAAGAACAAACCAAAACGAAAGCGGCGCGGCGGAGACGGAGTTCCTTTTCTTGTTTTCTCTCTTATTTCTTCTTGGTGGCTCACAATTTTTCCTGCTGGTTTTCTTCTGAAATTTCGGTGGAGAGGAGGGGGAAATGGCTAGGGAAAAGAATGAGGAAGTTTACTAATTAAATGGGGTGGTAGAATGGCAATTCAATTCATTCCATCCTAGTTGCTAGGGAGATAAGGAATGAAGTGTGCTATCAAGGGATTGAGGGAGATTTGAGGGAGGTGTGTCCGATTTTATCATTCAAAAATGTGGTAGAAAAATTGATTAATTATCAATTGTTGATGATTAAATGTGAGGGGATTATCTACCAAGAATGGATAAGGAAAGGAATCAAAGAAAATGAGTAGTCAAACTTTTTAAATCCTACAAAGGTGATGGCCGAAAATCTTGATGAATAAATGGAGGAGAATATTGTTTAAATATTGAATTTTATCTCCTTAAAGTTTTAAACACTAATTATGTATTTTAGTGAAATAGTAAATTTTATTTAGGATGGTAATTATATTGAATGCCTGGCAAATTCTTTAAATTAAATTACTAGCATGTTAAATTACAATTTCTTAAATAAAATAGGCCTAGATTAATTTATCTCAATTGATCACACATTTTAATTTAGGCTTTTAAATAATTATTGGACATAAAGGAACTTATTTACTACATTAAGGAACTTATTTACTACTCATCTCTAATTAATTAATTAAATCCCTAAACATTCTTTTTCATTAAAATAAATTATTCTTTATCTTAAATAAATTCTAGGAATATTTTCTTATCATTAAATTTTTATCTTAATACTCCAACTCCAGTCCGGCATCGCTTATTTATCCGAAAAGATGAAACTAAACTACTGCATAAAATAACTCAACAAATTTAAAGAAAAGAATTTAAATCCTCATGCATAAAAAAACATTTTAATTTAAATAATAGTAATTATGCATGGCTTATACGTAGTCTGGTTTAACAGGTTCTACAAAAATACTAACTCTATTAACAAATAATTAAAATGCTAACCCCTAATAAACTTAATAAAATCTCTTGGTTTAAAAAAAATAGAATGCATAAGTACTACATCCTTAAAGTTTTTTAAAAAAAACTTAAAATCAACTAATAATTAATTATGCTTTAAAAATTGCTCAAACTAAATAAATATTTTAAAATTTCCTAATCCTCACTTAAAAATAAAATAACACATTTTAAAATTGCCAAAATCGTCACCGGTCTCTTTTCCTCGATCCCGCATCGAATAATCGCCTGAAACATGAAAATCGAGAAAAAATTTTAAAGTGCATCACATGAACATAAATAATTTAAAATAATGCAAATTTCACAAATTATGCATCACTAAACTCATTTTAAATTAAATAAATGATTTGACAATTAAATAATGCATGGTTTTACGTGTACTGATTTTGGGCTCTACTGTTCCTCCCCCACTTATATAAATTTTGTCCTCGAAGTTAAATCTTACCAAACAGTTTTGGGTAGCGGTTCCTCATATCTGCTTCTGTCTCCCAAGTGGCCTCTTCAACTGATTGATTCAGCCACCGGACTTTGACCAACTTGGTCACCTTGTTCCGAAGTTCCATTCCTCTGTCTAGGATTTGGACAGGTCTCTCCTCATATGACATTTGGAGCCAACTGCAATGGCTCGTAGCTCAAAACATGCGAAGGATTAGCTAGGTACTTC
Organism: Primulina tabacum; assembly: GCF_025594145.1. Classification (NCBI taxonomy): domain Eukaryota; kingdom Viridiplantae; phylum Streptophyta; class Magnoliopsida; order Lamiales; family Gesneriaceae; genus Primulina; species Primulina tabacum. The sequence goes on along the minus strand of NC_134550.1, from coordinate 42,395,809 downwards.
CTCAGCATTGAGACGTGGAACACATTGTGTACCCCGGCCAGATTCGGCGGGAGGGCAACACGATAAGCTAGTGTCCCAACTTGTCAAGAATCTCGAACGGTCCAATAAACCTCGGACTAAGTTTGCCTCTCTTCCCAAATCTCATAACACCCTTCATAAGTGCTATCTTTACAAAGACGTGATCACCTACGGCAAACTCTAGATCTCTTCTTTTCTTGTCAGCATAACTCTTTTGACGACTCTGGGCGGTCTTCATCCTGTCTCGGATCATGACCACCACATCTGCAGTCTTCTGAACAATCTCTGGACCAAGCTCTGACCTCTCACCGACTTCATCCCAATGAATCGGCGATCTGCACTTCCTCCCATACAATGCCTCGTAGGGGGCCATACCAATAGATGCTTGAAAACTGTTGTTGTAGGTAAACTTCACTAGAGGTCGCTTAGATTCCCAAGTCCCATGGAAATCGATCATAGGATCGCAATAGATCCTCCAAAATCTGAATCACTCGCTCAGACTGTCCATCTATCTGCCGGTGAAAAGTACTAAAAAGAAACTTCGTCCTCATGGCTGCATGCAAACTCTTCCAAAAGGACGATGTAAACCTCAGGTCCCTTTCAACACAATATAAATTGGATTCCGTGCAATCGAACTATCTCCCTGATATAGAGTTTCGCATACTGCGTCATGGAGAAAGTCGTCTTCATTGGCAAGAAGTGCGCTGACTTAGTGAGTCGATCCACTATAACCCAAAAAAATTGGATCCCCTGAATGACCTCGGCAATCCGAAAACGAAGTCCATTGTGATATTCTCCCACTTTCACTTGGGGATAGGGAGTGGATTAAGCATCCCTGCTGGCCTCTGATGCTCTTCCTTCACCTGCTGACAAGTGAGACATTCAGACACATATCGACGGATGTCTTTCTTCATACCTGGCCACAAATACAGAATCTAAATCCTTGTACATCTTAGTACCTCCTGGATGAATAGAATACGGAGATGCATGTGCCTCTGTCAGGATATCCTCCCTGATCGAATCAACACTAGGCACCCACATTCTACTTCTATATCTCACAATACCATCAGACACTGTGTAGAGTACACTGACTTTGGCTTCATCCTTCAGTCGCCATTTCTGCAACTGCTCATCTGAAGGAAGCCTTGCATGGATTCGGTCAAGCAACGAAGACTGAACTGTCAGATTAGACAGCTTAGGAGCTCTGCCCTTAGGATAAACCTCCTAACCCAAATCTCTGAATTTCCGACTAAAGAGATCTATGTGCTGACATCTATGCTAAGACTGCAACTTTACGGCTCAAGGCATCTGCCACAACATTAGCTTTCCCTAGATGGTAGCTAATTTCACAATCGTAGTCTTTTACCAACTCCAACCACCGTCTCTGTCTCATATTCAGCTCTTTCTGCGTGAAAAAATACTTGAGACTCTTGTGATCGTAAATATCTGGCATTTCTCGTCGTACAAGTAGTGTCTCCAAATCTTCAAGGCAAAGACAACGGCGGCTAACCAAGATCATGAGTTGGGTAGTTCTTCTCATGTACCTTCAACTGCCTGGAAGCATAAGCTATAACCTGACCATGCTGTATCATCACTGCGCCTAACCCGAGCTTAGATGCATCGGTGTATAACACAAAATCTTCCTGCCCTGCTGGCATGGCTAACACCGGCGCTGAAATAAGGGCTTGCTTCAAAGTATCGAAGCTCCTTTGGTACTCGTCACTCCACACGAACTTAGCATTCTTCTTTGTGAATGAGGTGAGTGGCACTGCTATCGACGAAAATCCCTGAATAAACTTCCTGTAGTAGCCTGCCTGCTAGGCCTAGGAAACTGCGAATCTCAGACGTATTTTTCGGCTCAACCCATTCCTGGACTGCTGCTACCTTAGCTGGATCCACCTCAATACCACTGCTGGATATTATATGTCCCAAAAAAGCTACCTTCTCCAACCAAAATTCATACTTACTGAATTTAGCGAATAACTTGCGACTCTGCAAAATCTGCAAAATTGTACTCAAGTGCTGACTGTGCTCCTCATGGCTCTTAGAGTAGAGAAGGATGTTGTCAATGAACACTATGACGAATGGATCAATGTAAGGCTGAAATACTCGGTTCATGAGGTCCATGAAAATTGCTGGAGCATTCGTCAGTCCTAACGGCATCACTAAGAACTCTTAATGCCCATACCTGGTTCTGAAGGCTGTCATATGAACATCTGCCTCCTTCACCTTCAGCTAATGATACCCTGATCGAAGATCTATCTTAGAGAACACTGTGGCTCCCTGTAACTGATCGAACAAGTCCTCGATCCTTGGGAGTGGGTATTTATTCTTGACCGTTACCTTGTTCAATTTTTGGTAATCGATACACAGCCTCATCTCATCCTTCTTTTTTAAGAAGAGTACTGGTGCGCCCCATGGTGAGAAACTAGAGCGAATGAATTCTTTGTATAGAAGCTCCTGAATCTGCTTGAGCTCTAACATCTCAGCTGGGGCTAAACGGTACGGTGCCTTTGAGATTGGCACAGTGCCTGGCAAAAGGTCAATGGAAAACTCCACCTCTCTCTCTGGCGGAAGGCCTGTGAGTCATCTGGAAAGACGTCAGGAAAATCCCTGACCACTGGTACATCAGATATAGACGAGTGGGTATGTCAGGTGCAGATACAATGCTGGCCAAGAAAGCCTGACAACCCTTGTGCATAAGTCCCCGCGCTTGCATGCAAGAGATCATGCGAGGGAAACTCGTCCATCTAGCTGGCTCGAAGAGAAACTGCTCCATGCCTAAAGGTCTAACAAACACTGACATTTTCTGGAAATCGATAAGAACTATGTTCTTTGTCAGCCAATCCATTCCCAAAATGATATCAAACTCTAGCATCGGCAACACATCAAATTGGCATATACTAGGTGGCCTTGTAGCTCAGGATCATGTCTTTGACCATGCTAGTAGCTGACAATTCTTCCCCTGATGGGACTGTCATTGAATAGCTCACGTCGAGTCCAATACACTTGATGTCCAGGTGAATAGCGAATGTCTCTGAAATAAAAGAGAGGGTGGCTCCTGAGTCTATCAGGGCCTTCGTGGCAATTCTCTTTATGAAAATATTTCCTGTGAGACGTCAGCACAACACAAAAACTTATATCCCAACAATTCTAATCTTAACCTCAAACACAGTAGAAAACCTCTACGCAAGTCACCAAAATATTACCAGCACACTAATAATTCCAAATAAAATTTGAAACATGCATGGCAAAACAATACTGCGCTTATTTAAATAAGTTTACAGGTCAGTAATGTCGTGTCTGGGTTCGCCTCTTGAGCATGCATGGCGGACACTCTTCCCTGGGTCAGCTGCCTCCACTGTGGGCATTCCTTTAGCATGTGGTCACAGGCTCCACATTTAAAGCACTTGCCTGACCCATATAAACATTGCCCCGAGTACTGGCGGTTGCACTTAGGACACACTGGGAAATCACTGGGCTTCTGAGGCGCCCTCTGCTGCTGAATTGGACCCTTGCCCTTTGGCGGTCCCTGATATGGCTTCTTTCCTGGATGTCCCTGGAAAGGCTTCTTGAACGGAGGTTGCTGTTGATGCTGCTGCAGCTGTGGAGCCTGATAGGGCCTCTTGCCCTGTCTGTCAGCCTCAATATTCCTCTGATCCTGTTCTGTTACCAAAGTTCTAGACACGGCAACTGCATATGTTGCAGGACCAGCAACTCGGACATCTCGGCGCAAGAGCAGCCGCAACCCATCCATGAAATGCCTCAACTTCCCATGGGCATCATTAGCTATCAGGGGTACAAAGTGACACCCCCTTTCAAACTTTCTGACAAAGTCTGCCACGCTGCTATCTCCCTGTCGCAGCGTCATGAACTCCCTAGTCATATGGATCGTACTTTTTCTGTGAAGTATTGGAGTAGAATATGTAATGCCCGAGATTTTATATCGTGGATTATTGATTTTAATCGAGACAATTATGAAAGGGCTAACCGAGACACGAAATGAGATCGCGTGTGAGATTTGTTGTGCGAGGACCGTAGCTCATGCGCGTCATGATGCGCGCACATGCGCAAGATGGACAGAAGGCCCCGCGCATATGCGCGAAATGATTGCACGCATATGCGCGAGCATATGTTACCAACGTCCAGAGAGCCTCGCGCATATGCGCGGAAGGCGTCGCGCATATGCGCGAGCTGCCGAGAAATGATGTGCGATGACCAGTAGGTCTCGCGCATATGCGCCGTTTGATGTCGCGCATATGTGCGAGACGTGTTTCTTGAAGGAACGAGCCACGTTTCCTTGAGCATGCATGGTATATATATATGTATTATGAATTCATTTCATCATAAGAAGCACGAAAAAAGAGAGAACCGAGGAAGGGAAGCTCCAAATCCTTACGCCTTTTTACTTTAATCCACCCGTCTGATTTTGAATCTGACTTCAGTACCGAGTTCCTATCAACAGGCTACAACTGGACGTAAGTTTTGTTACGTTTAGACATGTTCTGAAATTATGATGTTGTCAGAATTAAATGGAATTCATATATGATGTTCTTGACATGTTAGACATCATAGAATCGAAGTCAAATTAAAGACTGTTTATGAAATTGTTATGAATTTCAGAGTTGAATTAGTTGAGATTCTATATCAGAGTTGTGTTATTATTCAGATTATGAGTTGTACTGATACTGGTTATGAATTCTGGTATTATATATGTGGTGTTGAAATAGACGGGGTTATCGTGACTGTATTGTTATGCCGTCGAAACATCAATAGATTGATATTGATCAGATTCACTATTGATTGAGATTGATCAGATTCAGTAATGATTTCGATTGTATCGTGATATCATTGATATGAATTAGATTGTACCTTGTTCAGATATGGATCGATTATACACCGATTTGAGTATTGATCAGAACAGGTCTTGAATTGAGTTATATACTGATATGGTATTTATATGATTGTCATTATCAGATTTGGATATGGACAGATTGGGATACGAGACTTCGTCTTCATCAGATCGTGAAGAGAAAGGTATAAATAAATGTTGATTCGGGATTGCACAACTCGAGTTAGGTTTGACTTGAGTTTCCCAAAATCACATACTTTACTTTATTGCATTGATATTTGCAGATTATCAGATTGATATGTTTAGTCTATTGAATTATAGCACAGCCAGAGTTTGAGTCTAGGGCAGATCAGCCTAGCTAGGGCAGAACCGCCGAGTCTTTGTCAGAACCGCGTAGACTCTAGACTTACGTTGTATCGATGAGCTTAGATGTAGATCGACGTCTATTGTAGACATTCGATACAGCATACCACAAAGTCTAAATACAATCGGGATCCCTAGATTAGAATGAGAGATGAGTCGAGTCTTAGATATCGAGACTAGAACTTGATTTACAGATTTGTATTGATTTATGTTTCGTAGATTACGATTCAGATATTATTTACAGATTGGTATTGATACATGTTGTTTGATTATGCTACATGTGATAAGATATAATTCATGCTTTTATGTTAATTTAGTTAACTGCATGTATACATTATTTACTGGGATTTATTCTCACCGGAGTTATCCGGCTGTTGTCTTGTTTTGTATGTGTGCATGACAACAGGTGGGACATGATCGGGGTCAAGAAGATGATGAGAGAAGACGAGTTTAGAGTGGTGATTCCGGACTTATTGTAGACTTGATTTAATACTTGAAATTTAGTAGTTAAACCTTAGGCTAGTTTGAATAATTGTTGTACATTATTGTACTTATATACTGAGATGTATATTAGTTACATTCCATTACGCTCCGCACTTGCATTTTAAAAAGAAAAATTTTTAGACCCTGATTATCTGAATTGATAATTAATTCACAAAGATGATTAAGAAGATGATTAGCGTCCGGGTCCCCAAAGAATACCTCTCTAAACCCATTCCACGTCTGTGTTTGCAAGTTAAATGACACTAATGCACTATCCCACCACAGTCTGGCGTCTTCTGCCAGAAGAAATGTGGCACACCTAACTCTATCTGCATCTATCAGTTCCATTAAGTTAAATATTACCTCGATGCACTTAATCCATCCCTCGGATATCATCGGGTCAGTGGTCCCCGAAACTCCTTAGGATTCATCCTCCTAAACCTCTCATACACCTCTCTGGTCTGGGCCTAGCCCCTGCATCCACCGTTGCCTGGTTCCCCGCAAACTGTGCGAAGAACTGTTTCATTCCTCCAAGCATCTGTGCTGCATATCTGGCGTTGGAGGAGGAGGATCGTCTCTCCCCTCCTCTCGGGCCTCTCTGTCCTCATCCCTTGCTTCTCGGTTAATTATGCGTCTAGGAGGCATACTTCCAACAATTTACCCAACACGTAAACCCAATGTGCATGCATGAACATAATATCGATAGCATAAGATGCCCGTAACTCGAACTTAAAACATGTACATGATGAAATCATGACTTAATGCTTACTCACGAAATAATTCAAAACTTTTAATCTTACAGACTTGATGTGTGGCTTCGTGAGCTTCTCGCAACTGGCGGTAGGCATAACCTTTTACAAGAACACCGCTCTGATACCAACTGTAACGTACCGTACTTTACACTACTTGAAATTTGCGGAAAATAAAATTTTTCTTAAATATAAAATAAACTTTCGAATTTGCATTAAAATGTCTCGTTCGTCTAAAAACATTTGCCATAAAAGATCACCATAGAAATTTCGCTAACAAAAATACTTGTCTTAGAACATCGTAAACAAACATGAAATCAGAGTATTTGAAACTTTCATAAATTTTTTAAAACATGGCGGTCCTCGGGTTTAGCCTCCCGCTCAGTCCAAGCCAGCTCACTGGTCCTCATCCCTCATCTCCTCAAATGCATCCTCACCTGCATCGATCAAGTCTAGTGAGTCTAAAGAATCAACACGTATAAACAGGAAGTAGCAAGTAACACGTAATAAAATCACATGCAACTTTAAATAGAACATACATACTTGAACTTTAACTTGCGTGTAAAAAGCTTGATCTTACATACTTTTCATAGACGTGCCATAACGTGAAACTTTTCTTAAACATGCTTTCATATTTGTACATACTTGAACATACATAACTTCATCATTTTGCATAGAGGCATGTTTCAAGGCAACTGACCCATACATAAATACGCCTGATCAGACTAAACCACAGTACTGGGTTTACAGAGAAGATCAGCTGCAACATACATGAGATCCCCGTTCATGCTTTAACGGGTGGATCGGTCCCTG